>NW_025942736.1:0-266 GCF_000764305.2 Hyalella azteca
CAGTAATTTTGCAATAAAAGTGAATTTAATGATACTATTTACGCCATTATTGACATTATTTTAAATAAGTTACCTACGCGATATGTTGCTTTCTCGATGGTCGAAAATTAGTGTTTTACTTCTTGGTGAAGTTGTCAAGCTAAAATATAGATCGGCAAACTGTGTCATGATAACAAATACAGGGTGACACAAAAAAAACAGAGCTCACTAAAAGTCTTATAACTCCTGAAATTTTATTCAGTTTGAAACAAAAATTCTATGGAATT
>NW_025942737.1:0-2433 GCF_000764305.2 Hyalella azteca
TTCAGTCCCATTTATTATGTACTTCTGAATTAAAATAATGACCCCTTCTTATGTGCTTATGAAAAGTGCCATTGTGCTAGTATTTCGATGCTTTCCGTCAGGCCAAAATCTTGTTTAATAAAATGGCAAGACGTAAGTTTATTCGGCCTAATTGATTCACTCACTGAGTATAGAAATCAATTTGACAATGCAAGATTAAGCGGTCAAAGCCTATTACACGATAAATGTTTATTGGATGGTCAAACTTTCAATTCCTATAAAAGTTGCTCATAAACCTATAAAAAATGTATTAAATGGTAGTGAAATTTATGGGAAGGGTTGGAAAGATTTGGAGGTAGGTATAGGCACACTGGTTTGTCAAAAAATCAAAGCCACTTCTTTTGAAAGACGTTGAATTAAAGCTATATTTGTTAAAATATAGCCATAATGTTTTCATTTTTTAAAAATACTTCATCAATTCGGTCATTCGATTTTTTGGCGGTGGATATTCACTCGCATCTATTGCCAGCTGTAGATGATGGCGTTGAGACAATCGACCAAAGTATCAGACTCATAGAAGCCTTACAAAACTTAGGTTTTCAAAAATTTATTACAACTCCGCATATTTATCCTGAAAAATACCCCAATACCCCCAATTCACTATTATCTGCCTTTGAAATAGTATTGGCTGCGAACAATCATCAAAATGACCTATCCTTTGCGGCTGAATACTATCTCACTCCTGCCATGGCCAATACGGTAGAATTACTAACTTTTGGTAATAATCACGTATTGGTTGAGACAAGTTTTGCAGGAATGCCGATGAATTTCGATCAAATGATATTTGATTTGATTGCCAACGATTTTATTCCGATACTAGCACATCCTGAACGATATTTATACCTTACTGGGAATCTCCGTTTTCTTCATAAAATACAAGAAATGGGTTGTAAGCTGCAGATAAACCTCAATTCATTTGGAGGATATTATGGCAAAACCTCTGAGCAATTGGCATGGAGTCTGATTGAAAACAATTTAGCGGATTATCTTGGAACAGACCTCCATCATGAACGGCATCTGGATGCCCTTAAGAGGTTGGCATCAAAAGGATCAGAAATGAAACGACTTAGAAAATATCCTTGGAAAAACTATGAATTTTTGGAATTCAAGTAAATTGTATTCAGAGTCGCCTAATCTTAGTTTCGGTAGGCTATCAATGATTATTCCTCGTCCTGATGACCGAGTGAAGCAACATTGAGCAAATAAATAAAAATTGGACCTTTTAATGATCTTATTTATTTTAAACTTTTTGAAGCTAATCAATAAACTTGAAGGTACTTTTTATGATAATATGTTCATTATTATTCCCAGGAATCCCATTAGATTTCGTTGTCAAATAGCTTACAAATTTATATAGTATCGTGAATTCTCAAGTAGATAATGATTTANCTTAACGGAATTTGGATCAATTATGACAAATTTGTTCGATTTATGGCCGAATAATTAGAAAATCAAAATGAACTATCCCGAACAAAATATTATCAAAATTTAAATGAAATAGAAGGAATTTTTAAAAAAACGAAAACTAAATAAAAAAGAAAATTTTGGAACGCATCAGTTTTTTTAGCTGTAATGCCACCGTCAATATCCAGCTCATTTCAACAATAAACAAACATCTATAAAAATTAACTTCTAAATAAGGGGTACTCCAATATAACGCAAAAAGAATATTAAGGCTTAAAATGCCCAAAAGATGCGAAATTTTCGTTAGAATATCCCAATTGTCACTAGAATTCAAGTGCCTTAACCATGTAATAACAGAATTGGCAAAACTTAGAAAGACAATGATTGAGGCAAAATTCTGAATATTGTCTAGCGAAAGTCTACTATTTTCATTTGAACGATCGGAATACATTACAATGATAACCAAAGTAACGAAAAAAATAGAACAAAGAAACAGTTTAAAAAAAGTCAATTTACTTTGAAAAATTAAACTAATAAATAAAAATAATTGACCTAAGGTCAGCATTCCAAATGCTATCGTCTGAGGGCTACGGTAATTGGCGTACCATTCAAATAGATTGAAATAAATAGATGCGAATAAAACAATAATGGCAAAAATTATGAAAATAATTGAGCCAATTTTTGGGTTTTTATAGTTTTTCATGGCAAAATTCAGTTTAGTTATTAAAAGAATTCTAAACAAAGAAATACAATAAATTTGACTTAAAATATTCCATTTATTAAAAGGTTCAGTAAATTCCAAATCACATTTTTTTGCTACATAAACCTCTAATTATCAAAAAAAGACATATTTGATACCATTACCTTATGGACAAAAATATCCTATGAAGGAAGGGGTTTCGAGAAAGAAAACTAAGCGATACCTAGAAATGAAGACACTAAATATTTGACAGCCAACATATGTCTTTATTCAAAATGATAAGAAGGTTG
>NW_025942738.1:0-339 GCF_000764305.2 Hyalella azteca
GTCGAGATGCTCATCAAAGTCATGGCCATGGGCTTCCATGGCAAGGGCACATACCTCGCCGAGTCCTGGAACAGACTCGACTTCTTCATCGTCGTAGCGGGGTGAGTGCTAGGTTAAGTTAAGTTAGGTTAGATAGGTTGAGTTAGTTTAGGTTAAGATTAGGTTAAGGTGCAATGTAAGGCTTAAGGTGCAATGCAGATTAGGTTAAGGTGCAATGCAGTACCTGCAATGTAAAGTTTAGATTTAGCTTAAGATTTAGATTAGGTTGAGTTAGGTTAGGTTAAGTTAGTTAAGGGCACCTATAACCTCGCCGAGTCCGGGAACAGACTCGACTTCTTC
>NW_025942739.1:0-226569 GCF_000764305.2 Hyalella azteca
ATGTACACTATATTTCCAACCAGCCGTAAGGTAATGACGCCGGGAATGCCCACTGAAGCCATCGGCAACTACTACGCGCTTGGCAATAAAGACGTCGAAAAAGTTGGCTTCCTGAGATACCTCGCGTTCTTCGCGGGTCTCCCGGCTGAACACAAACAATACCAGCGCGACAAGTACATCACACTAACATCTAGCGGGGACAGTGACATGGAAGTCTTCACAAAGGTAGATTTTAGTATTTATTTAGTAATTGCTTGAGAAAACTGATGATATGATTTAGAAATTTGATACTCTAGAATTTTGAAGAATCGTGGTCCGCAGAATCGATAAAGTGTCTCTTCCGCAGGCAGTTCTTAATATGCACTTAGACCGCTGACTGCTGTGAGAGCCTGTATTTTCGAAATCTGGATGATATTCTCGCGAGCAGAGCCTGTATTGATTGATAATTATAACAGTTATAAGTTTTTTGTCTCATATCTTCGTGTAAAGTTTGCATATAATGGATGAACTTATCTGAGTTCTCAAGTTGGAAGAGATATTTCGGATATTTCGTCTAAACTCTATACCAAAGTCGTTAAATTTTGTGTTTCAACATTATCTTCAAGATGTTTTATGAAGTGTCTTTCGGTTAAATTTTTACGCTTTATCCGTGCGAGGAGTAACAGGATGACTTAATATCCTACATTTTAATATTTAATTTTTTTTTGCTTTGGCTTTGACGAGTTGGATTCATGTTCTCCCACAATCAGCAGATGAAATCGAAAATATATATTATTTAGTGATTAGGAAAAGTCTGCTGGCGAAAGATAGGCCTAAATTTAACGCTTTTCCATAGTTTTACCAACTCAATATTTTATCATTTTTATTATAATAATTTGCAAGGTATCTTAATATGCAAAAAGCTTTCAATTTTTAAATTAAAACCTTCTTGAGACTCTCAATCACTTCGCAATATTATCATAATTTCTTTTTAATGTTTGGATCAAAGTACTTTTAATTCGGGAAACGTTGTTCCATAATTTTAAATGAAATGAAACCTGTGCTTGATATTGGTTGGCTCAAATTTAGACAACATACAATTTTTTTACCACCAAATTTATTAGCTTCTTACCCTTTGATTTCGGAAACTCTCACACATTGTAGTATATTAATGAAACAAATGCCATTTTAATGACAAGTATTAGAGTGTAAAATAGTCATTTTACATCACACATATATCATATATGCCTAGTTCTGGTACATGGAACTGGTTTCACTTTGAAGTTTTTTTGTTGGATTTATCATCTGATTAACATCCGCCCGGTGTTAAGTCAGGCGATATTGTTTCTCTTTCCGGCGCCAAAATTCAAATCTCTTTTCAGTACATTCAACTGCAGGTCATTCTTCAGATAAGCCTACATCTTTCCCAGGGTAATTATGTCCATTTTATTTAACAACTCCAAAGTTATCAATAGCAAAGACTTCAGGTCTCAATTCAACTTGCGTTTCTTCATCATTGGGCCTGCGAACAGATATAGGCCTACAGTATGTCTGCTTCTTGTAATATTTCTTCTGGATCATTAAAGTTGTTGATTTGCCCAGCAGACGATAGCTCATCTCAACATCATCTTCCTCCGAGGAAGAGTTGCACTTTTTTTTGTTTGTCATATTATAAATTTTATTATATTATCATTATTTGTTTTAATGTTCGGGTCACAGTTAGTCCAATTTCTGGGCGGAAGTTGGGCACTGCTTCAGTTTTGGGGCACTTTGAAAAATTTGGGGAAAAATCTGGGCACTGCTTCAGTTTTGCTTTGCTTAACCGCCCGGCCTCCTCGCCGATTCTGACCAGAAACTGGCGCACAGAGCTGGGATCGAACCCGCGCCTCTCTGCGCCAATCTTGGTACTTTGAACTGTAACCTGTAACACAAACCTGTAACACGCTGTAACACAACTGTAAACTGTAACACAAACCACCTTGCACTGTAACCGCAAAATTTCATGACTTTCTCGCTGTGAAGATAGCACAGCAGTGGAGTAGTCAAAAAATATAGAACAAAAACCAACATCATGAACAATCAAGCCAGTGTTGCTACATATCCAGCGATGTATGAATTAGGTCGCTAAATCATCGCAAGATAACATTACGCACAACAGAACTTTTTCTAACTTATGGCTAATGTTGAATATAAAGGGACGTTGTTATAACCTCAGCTGACGGTATCGATAATGTCTACTATGTGTTGGATGTCAATATAGTTTAATTACTGTTTTACAGGACCAGGAGAATTATTTTTCCCTCATAACTGAAGAATACGACTACGAGTCAGCGACTCACATCTCTGAGGACCTGGCCTGGGAGCTGGCTAAGGTCAGAATTGCATCCAAAGATCCCAACCGGCCAGTCCCGAAGACCATGAAACGCCGCCTGAGTAAGGTTCGTATCTATAGGGCTGGAGCCTGGAATTATCCCTAATTGTTCATGAGTCTGGAACGTGTTGTAAATTTTAAACATTTAATATGAATTTGCTTGTATATGAATTGGTGCTAGGGAGTAATAATATTCCATAACGGCACACAACAAACGTTTAGGTCCAATCAATGGTGCATGTTAAAACTTCACGCTGAAGAATAGTGACCATAAAAATATTAAGACTTTTCTTATTTGAAATAAAGTAATAATCGCTTGAAGACGCTCATCAGTAGGTTATGTTCTACTACATTTGAGTAAAAACTGACGAACTAGCGTCATTTCGATACATTTCGTTGCCTAAAAAGCTTCTGAGAGTATCTTTCCACTCAAAATTTACGAGCTTTTGTAAAAGATTAAAAACACTTTCAACATCGGAATTATTGGAATGTAACAACTTGGTCAATCATTATAATAGGTACCAAACGAGGAGACGCGTGCTTCAATGCGCCTATAGCAATAATTAATTCATGCATTATATTTTCATCAGCTCGACGTTTTCAAGATCGCTCACCTCCATAACTGCAGCGGTTTACAATATCTAACATTTAACACAACTTCAACAACTTCGGTTGATTCTTCCTCACAAGCAACTTCAACAACTTCGGTTGATTCTTCCTCACAAGCAACTTCAACAACTTCGATTGATTCTTCCTCACAAGAACAACTCGGCGTTGATACGACCAGCACAACAACTTCCAAATATAAATTTACTTTCGAAATAGACGGTTTCGATGGCGCAAATAATGGTGGTGATTTTGATGGTGATAATAATGGAGGTGATTTTGATGGTGCAAATAATGGTGGTGATTTTGATTACTCTTTCTCTGGTACAACAACTACCTCAAGTGCTGCTACCAAAACAACTGCTACGAGAAACGGCACTGTACTTCTCGGGAATCTCGATGCACAAAGTGAGTTTCAGCTTCAATTCCATGCTCTTTGAATAAATTAACAGATTGTGTACTAAATATATGGTAAATATATGGTAGATATATGGTAAATATATGGTATGTAAATTTGTTAAGTTGTGATCTGAAACAGAAAATTAAAATTTTGCCGTAAATTCGACTGAAAAAAAAATGTGAATGTCGCGTAATGCGAGTAGTATTTCTGCTAAAATATAACGATATTTTACTATTCAACTCTTCCATGGACAGTTTTAATTCCGTAAATTATCTTCTAAATAAATAATAATGCAATTAGTCTCAATGAATGTAAAAAAGTTTATAGAAAAATAGCAACGAGAAATGAACGGTCGAGTATTTCTAGTATCTAGCACATATAGATGATATAAATTTTTCTCTTTTTTTTCAGACTCGACAGTGAGAGCGAGATCCATACCGATGTCCGTGATCACAACCGTCTGCATTTCATTTCATTTCCTTTCTTTGTTTGTATTTTGGGCGGATAAATAAACAATAAATTATTAAAATTTGAAGAAACCAGTAGCTCTATTTAATAGCAATTTTTAATATAAAGGCATCATCTCAGGCCGCATGCAAATTTGCGACGTGTAACAACAAAAACTTAAAAAACTGTGATAGTGACAGTGTGAAAAACATTAGATTTCCTTCACATAAGCTACAATACTAACACATTCAACGCTGTAAATTTATATTGTAGGGTTGTGCCCTAGAACTACACCAGGGCCGAGGTGGGTTGAGCCCTACAACTACACCAGGGCTGAGGTGGGTTGTGTCCTACAACTACACCAGGGCTGAGGTGGGTTGTGCCCTACAACTACACCAGGGCCTAGATGGGTTGTGCCCTACAACGATAAATTATGTTGTTTGCCACCTATAACGCTACAAATGACAATGTGTGCTGTCTCGTACGACGTCAAGTGATATAGTATTGAGAAAACGAATGTTTTACTCGGTATGTTATCAGTTATCAATTCCTCATGTATTATTAAATGAATGTTATAAATCTAGAGTTCTTATTAATTAAAAACTAAAGTGTACTTATTGCGTTCCTGTGCTTCAATTGTTATCATGCAGCAATGGTCATAAAGTCTACAGGGAGCTTTTCAATAATATCAGTTATATGAGATGACATTTATAAACTATAATTATGCAATTTTTATTAATGTAAGTTCATTTCAATGGCAGTGGGAAACAGATCAACCAGCCAATGCATCTTGGGCGGTGTTCCGCACTCAGCCAGTCGCTGGCGAATTATGGAAACCAAGGAAATGGATCAACAACCGAATCCCCTTACAGATCAACTATGGAAGTTATTGTAAGCTCAAACACAAGGAAACGTTTTTCTATTTATTACAATGCAAATTGGCTTTAATCGCCAGCTATTATAAAATTCACAATAGCTGTTATTATTTATTATTAGTTTCGCGGATTGACTGCGCATTTTGCAATATGATGGATAAAAACAAAGATGAAATATCGAGGAGTCAACAGTTGTGATAAATTTCTTATTTGGAATAATATTTGTGTTAAACTAATGCATGACAAATACTAATTCAAGTTTCGTCTACGGATTCATTAATCGGCATCAACGCGATGTGTATTTGATGGCCGTCAGTATAGAAAGATTTGAACAAGACATTATTGACTGACAGCTCGCGGATCATTGGAATAATATAGTTTTAATTGGTTCAATGACTTTGTGTTTTATTTCATTAGTTCGATAAAGAAACAAATTTGAAGTCATATGACGAACTTTTTACATACTAAAGATCTTCTTTGTTCATTATTTTTTTGCAGACAGAGACGAAGATGATCAACTTGGAGACGCGTGGAGCTTTGTTTATTTAACCTTCTTCTTCATCGCATAAAAGAAATTCCTAACCATTACCACTGTTCGAAACTTCGCCGAAAAAGTACCGTCTTATCGGAATTTCAGTAACTGGCCAGCACCGAAAAAAACACCGTGTCGTAGTTTTTTTCAATTTAACACCAGAAACTCATACCACATTAAAGAAAACTCGAGCACCGAAAACACCGCTTTTCATGGCCATTTCGAACAGCGTGTATTAGATTTTTCTGCTATTTTTCTACATTCATTTTTAGCGCATTTTCTCATTTATGGAAAAAATGCCCTATTGTGTTCGCCATGTCCGTCTGTCTGTCCGTCCGTCCGTCTGTCCGTCCGTTCGTGACCTCAAGTTTTCGTCGACGAGAAAATGCGCTCTCTGTCGCTCACTGCAGTGAGTACTGAGTATATTTTTTTCTTTATTTTTCTAAATTTTTTCTTAAAGGTCCTTTGCAGCCATTCTCTGGCAGCAACGATGGCATAGCAGCGCATCCGCGAGGACATGTAACTTCTTTTTCTATTTTTTTATAGTTTACATTTTTCGAAGAATTTATTATATACTATTATTGGCAGCAAAAGCGGTGCAGCAGATCATGCGTGAAGACACAGCGCAGTTCAACAGACAGTCCTGCGTGCCTGTCGTGGAGATCAGGTGTACGGTGCCCTTCAGCGAAGTCTGCATCTTGATCAACCCGGACGTCTACAACGTCCCGAATAGGGAATATTAGTGAGAAGTACATTAGGTTTAATTTTTATATTCGAGGAGAGTTCAAATGAGCGCAAATATCGTGGTGTTCGCATAATAAGAATTTTAATGTGTGGTCTTTACTCCTAACTTTAGTAGAAAATTCTGATCTGCATGTAGTCAGGAAATTTACTAACCATATTCAAAACATTACAACAGCATTGAGACTAATTGTACCTTCTAATAAATATGTGTTACAATACATAGAGAGGCTCATACTTTGAAATAAATTAACTCCACCATATGTCACGTGCTCTCTAAATCAAGCGGTTGATCTTCCATCGACCGACAGGTTCACCATATTGCATTAGGAACGCATTTGTCGTGCAGCAACCTGATTTCATGGCGCTACCTGAATAAATATGATCCAAAATATATTATTTCAGCCGCAAGATGATGGAGCCAGGAATGCCTGAGTCTTCTATCGGCAACTACTACGAGCTTAGCAATTATGCCGTCGAGAAAGCTGGCTTCCTGAGAGTACTCATGGACATTGTGGGTATCATGTCTGAACACAACTCATACCAGCGCGACATGTACATCACGATAACACCCAGCATGGGCAGTATCATGGAATATTTCACGAAGGTAGATTTTAAACATAAATTTCTCTTCCGGGGCACTTCTAAGTGTGCGCTCCGACCATTGGCTGCTCTAGACACGTTTATTCTGAAGCTCATGACGAGTTTTCTCAAGTCTGTCGGGCATTTATTCATATGTGATTCTAAGTGCTGGCTTCAGGCCTGCAGTTCCAAACTTCACATTTTGTATCATATTCCTATGCTTGATCGAGTACGCTAAGGGTCTGAGTAGCCTAAGAAGTTAAGTGTTTAATGCCGTAACGTCTTAAGTCCATAGGCCCTGCTCAGCGCAAAGGTCTGCCCATATTTTGAAATTATATTTCACAATTTTAAATTTAACAGAATTCTTAATTCTCCCTCAACATGATTGATATGATATTTTGTATGGTGCATTTCATTTCAGAACGCTTTGCGTAACTAATCCAAATTGTCATCAGTTTAATTTTATTTCATCTTTTGGAATTTTGTGCTTTGAGTTTGACTGGTATTATTAGTTTTCTACTCCAATCGTTATCAATTCGTAAAATATAAAGGACATTGTTGAATTTGAATATCGACGTTGACCATTGTGTGTGGGATGTCATTCTAGTTTAAAAAATTCTTTACAGGATGAGAAGAATTATTTTAACCTCGTATTTGAAGAATACGACTACGAGTCAGCAACTCACATCTCTGAGGATTTGGCCTGGTCGATAGCCATGGTCAGAATTACATCTAAAGATCCCAAACGCCCGGTACCGAAGACCATACCAAGACGGCTGAGTAAGGTTCGTACCTTTTCCATTTAAGCTGGAATTCTTTTTTTATCCTCTGCCGCCTGACATCAGTAGCCGGAGCAATATTGTCAAAAGCCTACTTCCCAAAATGGATACGTTGCTAGTGAGAGCAAAATGACTTGTACTGATGGTTGCCGCCACGTACGACAACTGTAAAATATTCTCTGTTGCGTACAAACGTCCTTGGGTTGCTACACTCAATAGTTTACATATAATTTCATTTGAAAGTTATGTTCCCGGTGAGTGACTTACGGCGATATAGTGGGTTAAGGCCTGATTCACACCATACAGCCGGGCATGTGCCAGTCACGGTCCGTTTCCTGCCAGGTGCATTCACATGTTCAGTCTGGTCACGGGCCGTCCTCACTTCAGTTCCTTTCGTATCACGTGCCATGCCAGTCACCGCAGCGTTGCCAACTGGTATATTTCCATAGCATATTTCACAAATCTGGTACCGTATGCTGAGATGATAGAATAGAATAGAATAGAGAATAGAATAGAATAGAATAGAATAGAAGTGTCGGCGTTGAAGAAATAGGCCCATGGCCTGTTGTTGATTCTTGAACTTTTCGTGACTTGATTCACAAGGGTATGTCTGGTATGGATATTTTTGATCCGGTATTTTTGCAACAATCAGGTATGTTAAGCTGGCAGCCTGGTATACTTGGCAAAAAATTAAAATAATAGTAGTCAACGCTGCAGTCACGTCTCGGTCAAAATATCTTTTTTCATGATCGTGGCTGGACCGTACCTGGCATGGCAGGTGCCTTACACGGCTGGTGTGAAGGCTTCAATAACAAAAATTAAATAAAGAATATTGGACGGGACCATGCCTGGCAAGTACCCGGCAGGTATGGTGCCGGTATCAAACCTAAATGTGCACCAGTCTGGAAAGTGCGGTAAATTTCAAGTGGATCAAATAAATTATAATATGTGCGAGTCGTGTGCATCATGCCATCCATCGTGGCCTGGGACTGCTTCGTCCCAAACAAACACTAAGGAAACTAAGGTTGATAATGGCACCTGACGACCCGAAATTTAATGTAATTCAGCAGTGAGGCAATAAAAATCATTATGTGTGAGTATTAGTTTAAATTGGTATTTTAGATATCAAGACTTTGGGAGCGCAGCCGTAGGTTACAAATTTCACTCTTAAAAAAGCCGTGGAGCTAACGCCCAGCCTCACCATGCATTAACTTTACTCAGCCTCAGAGCAAGAAGCCACAGACTACACTTGAACTCCATAATCCTGACCAGCGACGCATTGTCGAAAGATAATAGCGCCTTAGATCTTTAGCCAATGCTTAGCACGCTCACTCACAAGCTGACAGTTCCTCATCCCATTAATTTAATACCAGATAATACCAGAAAATACCACGTCAGTACATTGACCGGCCTAACCTCTTCTGGCCTAACCTATACACGCTATCCCCGCTCACAACCTTCTTGCAGACAATGGCTGGGTCTACCAGCGCACCTGGACCACCTTTCTAATTTTCTGGAGCCAATGAGGTGAGGTTAAGTCCTCTCAGGTTTGTTTTGGGCGGAGAAATGTTGCAATTGGTGCAGGTTAGGTCTGGAGAGGTTAAGATGCAGTCATGTTCTAGGATGCAGGGGTTAGTTATCCCTGCTTCGTAATCACGCAAGTTCACGACTTTCTCATATCGAAGAACATTAATAATTTGTTCGAAGCTTCCTTGAAACATTTCTTTATTAAGTCTCCAATTGCTTCACGTGAGAACGATTAAGCCGGAAGAGGATCATCGGCCATATGCAGTATGGCCATGCTTACCTTTAGCAAGCTTAAGTTGTGGCTGTGTACATCAGCGCTATGGCCTTGCGCACTTGACTTCATAGGCTGTTATGCCCTCTAGCGTTCTTACCTACGGAATGGAATATGAACTAAGTGCGAAGTTTGGCAAACTGGTCTCCGGCATGCGCCCCCTTCTATAGCAATTTCAGAATCCAACTGAATTCTGTTGTAGGAATACGTTATCACTATATTTTATCAACCCAACAAAGGAAAGTTTTGGGGCGCATGCCGGAGGCCAGCTTTGCCAAACTTCACACTTAGTTCATATTATTTTCCGTTGGTAAGAATGTACAGGGCATAACAGCCTATGAAGTCAAGTGCTCAAAGCCATAGCGCCGGATTTCCACAGCCACAAAAAAAAAAGCTTGCTAAAGATAAACAGGTACATACAGCACCTGGCCAAACCTCTTTCGGCCTAGCCTCTTTAAGCCTGTATAACCTACACAAGTAGCAACATTTCTTCGCTCAAAACAAACCTGAACGGACCTAACCTAACCTCGTTGGTTGCAAAAAGTTAGAAAGGCGATCCAAGTGAGCTGGTAGAGCCAGTCATATGCTGCAAGAAGGTTGTGAGCCGGGACAGCGTGAATAGGTTAGGCCAGAAGAGGTTAGGCCGGAGTAGGTACAGCCGAATGGGGAACTGCCTGCTTATGAGCGAGCTTGCTTAAGCATTGGCTGAAAACCTACGCGCTATTATCTTTCGGCAATGTGTCGCTTGTCTGAATTACGTAGTTCAAGCGTGCTTCTAGCTCTAAGGCTGAGTTTAAGAATGCATGGTGAGGCTGGGCGTTGGCTCCAGGGCTTATTTAAGAGCAAAATTTGTGGCCTCCGGCTGCGCCCCCTTAAAAAGAGCTTAACAGTCTTGTATAGTAATATTTTTCTATAATTGTTATGTCATATATGTGTTAAAGACTATTTTATTCTATTAAGCTTTGTTACGACACATTCATTTTGAGTATAAAATTAAGTGAAAATTTTCTCATATACTTTATGAGAGACGTACTCAGTGATTTCAGACATGAAAATTTTTTTATGATGAAATTTTAGAATCGAGTGTTTGATTTATTGCACTTGATGATAAAATATGCATGAATATAATCTTTTGCAGCTTGACATGTTAAAGATCGCTGACCTTCACGGTTGTAACGAGAGAACAACTACCACTAAAAAGCCCACGACTACAACCAAAAAGCCCACGACTACCACTAAAAAGCCCACGACTACTACTTCTACGACTACCACTAAAAAGCCCACGACTACCACTAGAAAGCCCACCACTACCACTAAAAAGCCCACGACTACCACTAAAAAGCCTACGACTACCACTAAAAAGCCCACGACTACTACTTCTACGACTACCACTAAGAAGCCCACGACTACCACTAAAAAGCCCACGACTACTACGTCTACCACTACCACTAAAAAGCCTTCGACTACTACTTCTACCACTACCACTGAAAAGCCCACGACCACCACTTCTTCCACTTCAACTACCACCAGATTTGACTTTAATTTCATCATCGACGGTATGGATGGTGGAGATTTTGGTGTTGGTTTTTCTGACGCAACTACAACGTCAACCGTCAAGCCAACTACAACAGAAAACGACCCCAGGCTGCTATGGAACTGGAATGTGCAAAGTGAGAGTTAATTTAAAACTGTACAAACTAAATTGATAAACTGGAATGCGCAAAGTGAGCGTTAATTTTAAACTGCACAAAGTAAATTGATAAACTGGAATGTGCAAAGTGACCGTTAATTTTTAACTACACAAACTAAATTGATAAACTGGAATGTGCAAAGTGACCGTTAATTTTAAACTGTGCAAACTAAATTGATAATCTGGAATGTGCAAAGTGAGCGTTAATTTTTAACTGTACAAACTAAAATGATAGATTGTGCACTATTCCTAGTGTATTCAAACTTTTGGAAATAGAAATTTGTCGTTGCTGATTGATATATAATGTGGGAAATACCATATTCACCAACAGCTATTTTTTTAATTCCTTAAACAGGAAGAATTTTATGAACTATCACAGTTATATGAGTTTCAACACAAAACAATTTTGAAAAATCAATCGTGATTTATGTTGACTATAAAATTGCTTCTTTCATTATTACATATTGATCAATAATATTTAACATATTTTAATAATTATAATAATTTCACTAATAAAATTCATTCTGTTAGAATTATTCTTTAATATAAGAAACGGATATATAATTTTTTGCAACTAAATTTGTCCGTTTCTTTTCTCCCCAGATTCTTCAGTGGCAGTTCAGTTTCTGCCCATGAAGTTGATCAGCAACGTCTGGATCCTGCCATATTTTCTTTATTTGCAAATTGATTTATAACAAAGACATTTAATTGTTGAATAATTGTTGAGGGAGTTAAATTTAGTGCAATTGTCACGACCTCAATGTAGAATTATAAATATTTTTCAAATAATTAATTTTTAATTCTTTTATCGTTACTTGATATGAAAGATGCATTCAGATATTATAAATTTTCCAATATTAACCATCATTATTTTCAAATAATGCATTTAAACATCAATTAAAATTTCCTCCAATGTTATATGACTGTGCGAATAAATGTGTTAATTACGAGGGGCATTTTCAATTTATTTGATATATAATTATAATTAGCAGAGTGACGACAGTCGGACAGATTACTTTTGTACAAGACAAATTCAACGTTGACTAATTTGACATTTTTTTATTTTATAGCTCTTCAGTTGATACGTTGAAATTTAAATTATTACATTAAGGGAAGAAAACCATGTTTAATATTCGTTCAAAAATATTATTGAGATTGAGCTTGTGCACTTGAATTAAAACGCTCTAGTGAATTGGGATGAATTAAAAATCATCATATTGTTATCAGTGATATTTAAATTCAAAATATATTCGGTTATCTCTCGAGTTTCTCGAGATGAAAATTGATGCTGTTGTTGATTATTTATTATCGTTTAATAATAATATTATTATAATAATAATATTAATTATAATAATAATAATATTATTATTAATAATATTATTATTATTAGTTATCGCTTGCTAATTAGTTATTAGAAAAATTTTTCAACTGTATTGCTGTAATTGTATTCCTAATCTTATTAACATTTTAACATCATATCAGTTTCCAATGAAAAACATTTGCAGTGTACTATTGAATAATTAAATAGAGAACCTCGCTTAAGGCTTTCATCAAGGTTTTACATCTTCACTAAAAATTTCCATATTCTTCATGTTCGCTGAACTTGCCTATAATTTTTATTAAAAAAAACATATTTTTTTAATGCCTCACACGAGCTACGTCATCGGCTGCTTAGGTCTCCTCTAGCGTCTGACTCTGAGAAGAATGCGTGGGCGAAATTGTCCAATTAGTGACACACTTTTTGCGCGTAGCACAGATACGCCAGCTGGTTTAGGATGCCCCACACATAGACAAAATATACATCACCATATACATGGACAGACTCACTCATGTATGATGATATGAAAGATATGAAATAAATGTTCTTCGTTGCATTTTTAGTGCAGTGATGTTTACGCTGCGTAACTCCAAAGATAACGCAAACACGAAGGCGATGATCCTTTCATGACGCGTTTCAATATTACTCAACATCAGAAAAATATCATTCTCAATATTTTTCAATATTGGGATAATATCCGTCCGTATTATTCGCATTGCTGCTTATAGTGTTCCTGAAATTCTCGAATGTAATAATTTGGTTGTGTATAATAAATTAATTAATTACGGCAGTGCCCGAGTAAGAGGATAAATTTCATTGTTAATGCAATAATTTCAAATTATTTATCCTATAAAAGAAATCAAATGTGAGTGAGTGATTTGGGTGAAGGTGTGGGGTTGTCATGCCAACGACGCGTTGCCATGCCAACCCACCCCGGTTGTCATGCCACCATTTAAGCAAACTGAACAGCGCCGACTGCCTCTCAGTCGGTTTAGAAGTATTGACGTGCGATGTTGGCGCTATTTTCCGGATTTGATTATTTTGTGAATATTTGAAAATTCCTATGTGAAAATTTCTATTTCTTGTAGTCTAATTTCTATGTGTATTTCTATAAGTAATTGGGCCGATGATACAATAAAGAATCAATCAATTACTAATTGACTTTTTTCGTATGTGACGTCATTGGCAAAACATTAATCTGAGACTAAGGCAGTTATACAGAAAAAGTTTAATAAAAGTCACTGATAAAAGTGGTTAAGGTAAATTATAAAAATTTGATTGGTGAAATGAAGCACACAGATTCTTCAAAGGCTATAAGTGAACTGTGCTTTTCGATGTAATTTGACTGAAACATGCCTAAGTCGGTTCTTGAATGTTGAAAATAAAATTAGGCCTAAGTGGTTGGATAGAAATGAATCGATTCAGTGTCTGGTCCTCGTTAATGAAATGCGTGACGAGTAGTGCAAACATTTACACATGTAAATAATGGACCAACAGCTGATTAACTGAAATTTTATATGATTATAATTATTTGGTTACATCGCTTCCAAATTAATCAATAAATATTATCTTTAAAGACAGTTAACTATGCACATCATAATTTAACGTAATCACCTTTTTGAGACCCTAAATAACATCTCTAATTTATGAAGGAATTACACAATAATATAAGGCTATTCCCCCTGAGCGATGCCATATTACATGAGCTAAACCGTAAAGATCAAAGAATTTTTTACGTTCTCAAAATATTTGTATTGAATGCCTAAATAATTCACGGCAAAAATACAGTGTTATCGGTGACCGGAAAATAAAAAGAATATTCAAACAAATTTAATACATTAAAGAGATATATTTACGAATGTGTGTGAACATATTCTTTGCTACATTAGAAAACGCCGCCTAAATTCGCTATTAATTAACGCCACTTTAGGATGTTTCTTCCAGTTTTGTTCACTTAAGTTCAGCTCTCGAGTTCCTATTCATCTTAGTTGCCTCCTCCACAACATCTTGCGGAGGAGGAGAAAATCCAGGTTTATCTGGGCACTGAATGTCAGTGCCAGCTTGGCTGTGATCACACGAGGGTTATGTCAAATTTGCTCCGTTTCTGAGCAGGAAATGTTATTGTTGGAATTCTTATTGGATATATGTTTAAAAGCAATATAAATAGCGAGGATTTTTAATGGATAAATATAAGCAAAATCGGTGACGTTTTCAGCTAAGATGCGTTCAGTGCTACAGGAACTTCAAATAGTTATTTAAATATTTATTAAGAATTTTCTATTTGTGGTAATATAAATAACAATACGTAGTAGACGTCACGAAAAATTGTTAACATAGATCAATATGTTGATGACGTTAAAAAATGTGTTTACAAAGATGAATGAAAAGAAAAGTGGAATCTATTGTTCTCTTACTTGAAGTGCAAAAATTTACGGCAGTCTCAATAATAAAGAAAAATTATTATGCAGCAGTTATGCAATAACTTACGAACAAAGAGTAGAGGGCTTGTATTTTATGTGCCCATTGATTTTGGATGCCTTCATTCAATATAATGATTGAGAGATACTTGCTTTAAAGTGATAAATTTTGTGATAAAACAGGTGGTCAGGCAGCAAAATCCAACAGGTAAGTCATCATAATTTCAAATAGGCGGTCATTTATAATTATACTATAGTGGAAAAAGTTCAAATTCTGTATTCTTCACTGATTAGAATATTGATATTTTATTGTATCATAATAATGGTAGAAGAAAATTTAGTTATATCACATATGTTGATAAATAACAATAAACAATATTTATGTTTTATAAAAAATTATTGCATTAAAAATATTTATGCTCGATCCGGTGTTGCTCATAATCTCTGAAATGTATATGAACGATTCTGTTATATATGATTCTTTTGACTTCTATCTCCTATGATCTCGTTATCTTTAATTCAATTTTCTAAAATTCAATTCAACCTTTAATTCCATTTCCCCATTATCTTCTTAATAATTTTCGAACTAATGAAATATTAACTACTAAATACCTTTTTTAACTTTCATTAAGCACGAAACCCCCACTTCTCCTACGGTTTAAAATTCTGAATAAAACTTGATTATATTTTGAATGGAAATTAGAGTCTACATATAAATTATCCGATTATTCCAACACTTACAATATATTTCATCTTCAGGCAATATGCCTACACGGAATCTATTGTAAAAAATGAGCACAAAAATTTGCTATATTTTACTGTGTCAGGTTTCCAACACACGAGTAATCAAGGCAAAAAAGTTAAAAATATATTTACTGATGATTTATAATAATTCTAACAATTGAAGATTAATTTATTTCGTTATAAATCACTTTTTTGCTACTGATTGTACTTGTAAGGTATAAGCAAGTCTGGGCATAAAATTTTGCATCAACGATGGTTAATAATCCTGAGTACAAAGGGTTAAAATTTTTGTTAGAGACGGAGACTTTAGGAAGATTTAGGAAGAAGTATAATAATTATTGGCGACGTAGAGTTCAGCATCAGGTATTCATGTCATTGGGAAATTACTCTTTCATTAACAAAATTTCTAAGTTAACTAAGAATTTAAGAAGTTAAAAATTTTTAAATTTTTTACTTAGCAAGATATTAACTAAAATCAAGTAATAAAAGACTTTAGGAAATAAATTTGTCATGTAATTGTATAACAACAACCATTAAACGATTAAAGAACTTTAAAATTTTTTATGATATTTATATTAGATAATGAATAATTACTAATAGTTTCTAAGCTGTGTGAAAAAGGATATAATTCCGAGTTACATGAATATCTTAAACATGATTAGTTTCAAAAGACCAATAAGTGCGTGATTAAGCGTTCAAGGTCACAGTTAATCTGATCAAGGTCACGGTTAAGTTGATTGAAACACATGGAAAAAATCTGCTTTTTACATTCCGAGCGACTTTTTTTAGAAGGTCTGACCTAGATATTGTCGCTGTTAAACTTTATATTTATCAAGAACGCGGATTAGGAGATTTCGCATAAAGGAAAAATTCATGAAAATTATTCATTAATTTATCAATTTAAAGTACAGGTCAAATATTTTGAAAGGAATAACAGGCTGTTAATTATTCTAATTTTTGAAGGTAAAATCTTCATGAAAATTATTCAGTGATTTATTAATTTATACCACAGGTAAAATGTTTAAAAAGAAATAACAGGTTGCAACTTAATATAATTTTATAGATAATATTGTTCCAGGTTCGACATGAACGTCATGTGAAAACTTTTACTCAGTACAAATATTTTTGTTAAAAAATTCCATAAAATTACATTTGTGAGGCTAATTGATCAGAAAATTAGTCCGCAAATTTTCGAATTTAGTCGAACTGATCTTTCCGATCAGTTCAACTATTTCAATATAGACCGTTCTGCTCTCGCTGAATATTAGCTACGTTTTGGCATCAAGGGGCCATACTTTCAAAAGTCGCTAAGTGAACGTAAGTACTTACGCTCTATTTTCTTGTCTGTGATTGGTGGATTTTGCTTGAAAGGCCGTCAATGATTGGCTGATGAACTAACGATCTCTTAACTTTTTTGAAAGTATGGGCCAAGGTCACCTTATCAAGCGAACGCCATTAGATTGCCATACATTCTTTTAACGTTTGCGAAGACTGAACCCATGAGTTCCCTATAATGTGTTAGAAAACGTGCTTGATTTTCCTATTGTTAAGTTAGTATTGAAATATCAGAAAAATATTAAAAAAGTTTTCGATTATTAATATGAATGAAACAAATGAATTTATATGGCAACCTCATATGCATATGAATTCTGAGCTTAACTGTTATAATTTCAAATAAGAATGTTCATTCAAGATAACATACGCCGTTAGAAAAAGAGATCAATTAGCATATAGGAATTTTTTCATCGGAAAACCCCAATAAAAACCTCAAATAAGTGAACTGAATAAAGCCAATTGAGACAACACATACAAGCTATTGACTGCATTAAAATATCCATCATTTCTTCATCATAATATCATGTTCTTGGTTATTATCGTATCATAAAATATCATGGGCAAATATCAGCGAATCATAAAGTATCATGCACAAAAATTAGCGTATCATAAAGTATCATGGGGAAAATCAGCGTATCATAAAGCATCATGGACATAAATCAATGTATCATAAAATATTATGAAAAAAATCAGTGTATCATAAAATATCATGGACAAAATATCATGTTCATGGACACAGCTTAACCTTGACATAATTTCCTATCTTTGACAAAGTCATCAATCCGGCCATTGATTTTAGTTGCACAAACCCTGATCGAGGCTCACGATCTAATGGATGTAGATCGATCTGAATATCTAAGCAGCAGTTCACTCGATCGCGGTATGAGATCGATCAATCTTAGTTCCCAAGGTCAGATCTTTGAGCGACGGAACTTTGCTGAAGGTTTCATGATCAAAACGATCCATGCTGCGTGAATGCTGGACTGCTAATCGTAGAATAGATTTATCTCTTAATATTATTTTTGGTTATTATTTTTAATGTTATTATTATTATTATTATTATTATTATTATCATTATTATTATTACTTGTATTAACTTAACTATTTTACACTAAGAAGCCTAAGTATTGCATCACATTCACTTAATTCACAGGTATTTTTTATTTAATACTAATCGTATTTTCACCGGGATATTTAAATGAATGGTTTTAAACTCAGCGATATTCTGGGTGTATAAATTCTATTTACACCCGAGATTTTACGCGAGTTTTTAACAAAAGTTTTACGAGTTTTCTGTATCTTAGATCCAGAAATCGTATTTTCACCTGTTAATTTAAGTTAATATTACATAATTGCAATATTAGATCACCTGTTACATCAAGAAAGTGAGTTTCAACATGGTAATTCAATTAGTAAACATGAACTAATAGGTATTTTAGTTCTAGATATCGTATTTCCTCTCGGAAAATTTTGTTAGTAGTGAATATTAAAAAATTCACAGGCACTCTATATCTGGAAACCGGATGTTACCTGGGAAACTTGAGTGAGGATTAATAATTTACTTAGAGGTATTCTGGATGGAGAAATCATACATTTACCTGCGTAATTTACGTGATCATTAATTAACTGGTAATTATTCCAGGCCTAGAATAATTAAAAATTTTACATGTATTTTGAAGTGAGTCACTAATAAAGTCATTGATATTTCAGATCTGTGATAGGAATCTTATTTTTCACTTGGAATTTAATTGCAAACTAGTAACTTTACATGTATTGCGAATCTATGAAACAAACCCTATGTTTGCCAGATATTTTAAGCAGTAATTAATTAACTCACAGATATTTTAGATTTATGATACAAATGGTATATACGCCGGATATTTTATTTACTCATTAATTAATTAACTAATTGATATTTTAAATTTAACAAACAAATCGTATATACGCCAAATATTTTAATTACTAATTAATCAACACATTGACATTATTGATTTATGATACAAATCATACTATCACCTGAGATTTAAGTACTAATTAATTAACTCACATTTGTTATAGATTTACGATACAAATCGTACTATCACCTGAGATTTTAAATACTAATTAATTAACTCACATATAATATAGATTTATGAAACAAATCGTATATACGCCAGACATTTTCAGTACTTATTAATTAACACAAAGATATTTTAGATTTATGATGCAAATCATACTTTCACCTGGGATTTAAGTATATACTAAGTAATTAAATCACATATAATATAGATTTATGAAACAAATCGTATATACGCCAGATATTTTAAGCACTAATTAATTATCTCCTGGATTTTTCAAATATTTATACAAATCGTACTGTCACCTGGAAGTTCAAGTAGGAGTCGTTGACCTGGAGACGCTGCACGCAAGGAAAGTAATCGTCTAAAGTCAACCTCCGGGTCATCCTATATAGACACGCTAAGAGAATAACAACAACATTTAACCTAGAAATTTTGGTGCCAATCATTGATTAGAGTTTGCGTATTTTAAATTAGCTTCTTATTATTTTGTTATACAGTAAGTTCAATAATTGCGTATAACCATTGAACTGGAATATTTGAACATAGAAAAATGAAGAATAATTGCTCTCCTAAACAGTTCACAAGTTGACTTTTTTAATTCGTTGGGAAGCAAATTATAAGCTATATCAACGTGAGTGAAGTGATTTTTCAGTAATTAAAGCAGATGTTGTATCAGTAATCATCAACTACAATAATCGTACTACAGTGATAATACGTACAATAATCGTAATAATAATATAACAACGACAGACTTTTGAAAACTCCTACAGAGTTTCCCCATTTAAGTCACGATAAACCCATTAAAGTCACGATTAAAACAACCACAAATCACGTCAAGAAAAACATTTATGCAAAATTTTTTTCAATCTTTAACGTTATTAGTATTTTGCAAAATACTTTAGTTTGATTAACAATGTTGAGGATGTAACATAAATGGAAGACACTCGCGTTACAACAAGTGCAGCGTCGGAGCTTATCGGATCGATGTATTGACTATCGCCACGTCGCCGTATTTACGCTCAGCTCGATACGACAGCTGCTTTTTGCCGCTGTGCTAACCCCTTCAGCTGCCGAGAAATGCCTCACAAATCCCTGCATTAGTAGCAGCTGCGTAAAATATGTTCATTTATCAGCAGCTATGTGTTAAGTTTGTAGAATTTTGCTGTTGTTCTAACCCCATCAGCTGCCGAGAGATGCCTCGTAAATCCCTGCATTAGTAGCAGCTGCGTAAAATATGTTCATTTATCAGCAGCTATGTGTTAAGTTTGTAGAATTTTGCTGTTGTTCTAACCCCTTCAGCTGCCGAGAAATGCCTCACAAATCCGTGCATTAGTAGCAGCTGCGTAAAATATGCTCATTTATCAGCAGCTATGTGTTAAGTTTGTAGAATCATACGACGTCAGTTTAGATTTATAGCTACTCATGTGATTTATTATTCGATTTGACTAACGTTGTAATTTCAGAATAATTAAACACATAGGAAAACTCTCATGCATGATTGAATACGAATATTTTTTTAGCAATGGTGCTTTCCATGATTTGATCTTTCTACTTCTGTGCGCGGAGGATTATACTTTCATAATGTTTTAAAATACTTGCGACGTATTGACAACTCTTACATAATTGTTCACATGGAATAAATGAGAGTTCAAAAATAGAACGGTATTTAAAGACATAATTTCACAGCATATTCATGAAAAATTATTTTACGGGTTCATTAATTATTTTCCTCATCATGAAAACTCTTTGCTTAAAATTAGATTTGCATTTTGTTTACATGTAAATTGGGTGATGGGACGGCTTGTTTCGGATAGGATTGAGTGAGTGTAGGCTTCATTTACACGGAAATCGAGTAAATAACCAAGAATGGTAGAAATAATTCCTCTTTTTACTTTTTGATAATAAAAATTGTGTAATTTCGGTTGGCAATAAGCGAAAGAATTTTGTTTGTTATTTGCATAAAGCCTGGAACCTTGAATGACCTTCAGATTACAAGAAAATTAATCGTACAATTAGAAACTTACTTTAGTATTAATTTAGATAATGGTTCTCACATTAGTTAGCGGATTACTTCACATGGCTGTCCGCAAATTGCTGGCACACCTTTGTCCGAGCAGTCACCTCTGCTTTATTCAAGGTCTCGATCATTAATTCCGACCAGTCGTGACTGAGAGTCACGATTGCCCGTGCATTCCTGCGATAAAAATTCGCATTTTCTAAGTTTGTATATCCATTTACCTTAATATCGATTTCTCAAAGAGAAAGTGAAAAATCTCATCCCTTTACCCTAATGCCGATTTCTAGAAGAGAAAATGAAAAGTCTTCGTGTAAAATCATCCGCTAACATTGAAGAAGCCTGACAAATTTCACCGAAGTTGTCGTCGCTTCATGACTGTAGATTCAAGTAAAACTAGCAACGGGGCATTAGACAGATTACGTTTATTACCTAATTAACAACGAATAAGCATAATAAAATATTCATTAAATGTCTACTGGCTGTGAAGTTTATCACGGATGTGAGTAGTCCTAAATTTGAGCAAATATTTCCGTTCTAATTACCACTAGCATTACAAGGGTGAAAAAACTTCAAAGATAAACTTGGAAGCAGCTGCTTTTCCGTCGTTTTTACCATCAATACATAACACTGTTCACTAAGTATTGATTAACATTACACTTCATGATTTTTAATGATAGGGAAAGTTTGGACGACGCAAGCATTCAGGTGTACAGATGAGTTGAGGCAAATTTCTTCAAAATTTATACAAAAATACAGATAAAAGGAAATACAAATCATTTGAGGCGAAATACTTGCACCAGGAATCGGTTGGTTTGGGTAGGCGGTTGACCCGACCGGGTAAGGTGTGACTCAGTCACTCAGACGCGCGTAGGCGGGCGCCAGAAAAGGTAACAGATGCTTGGTCCAGACGTCGTATATATCGCTGGGTTAATTAATTATCTAAATTAACACTAAACATAACATAATTTACATTTCTTTTTGTTTTTGCGCTGAACTTTGTCATGGGTATCTGAACATAGTATTCTACTGCCTGTTGTAATGTACAACCTTATTCAAAAGAATTCTTTATCGTTCTAATGCAGTGTAAAAATGTGCCGGTATCGTAAAATGAGAATCATTTTAGTGTTAATTTTACAGAAGAATGAAAATTTTAAATTATAAAAAGACGTATAATATGCTACTTGAATGAATTTTAGTAACTTTATGGTACCATGGAATTTAGCAATAAGAGCAATGGAATTATATTATAAATGACGCAGTTGAACACAAATTAGAAGATTTCACGAGCGGTTCCAAAACTGAGAGGCGCGCCTCACTGGTGGGACGCCGCAGAAACAGAGCAAGTGGTGCAGGCAATGCAAGTGAAATTTCCCAACATTGAGTTTATATTTTCTTAATACTTTTCTAGATTTATAGTAGAGACGTTTGCGCGGAAATTTGTCAATAACGACACCATGAATTCAGGCACACAATAGAACGAAAAAAACCGTGGATGAGGCGCTAGAGGGATCTCGCTCTGTTGGTCACATTTCTGGAAGTTTTCAAGTTTTCGTAGCCGCACTGCTCAACTTTTAGTAATTTCAGTATGTTTGCAGTTTGTGGAATACTTTCTTGAAGTGTCATCGCAGGTAATCATCGTTCATCTACGTTTCCCATCGTATATCTCTTATATTAACTCGTCATTGTTCGAAAGCAAAATTCCCAATTAGGAGGACCTGAGATATATGCATGGTTGCATGGCCGACATTCGAATGCACGTCTTTAGAATAAAACATTTTTTTCCTCATGGAACAGGAACAGTGGCTACCAAATAGAGGGACGGACGTTACTCGTCAAACGAAAACGCTTTCGGGCTATGAACGAATTTTTTTATCAGTTAGTAATGATATACCTTGCAAAAATGTTTACTGAATAGAATAGAATAGAAGTGTCGGCGTTGAGGAAATAGGCCCATAGCATGTTGCCGATTCTTGAACTTTTCGTGACTTGATTCACAAGGGATCCGGCCTTTGGAACCCGATCTTTCTATAGCTGACGATTGATTTGTGATAGCTGCTGGACTTATTGCCTGATCCGTAATTTGCTAGGCATTTTAAGACTGAACATATGCTCCTGCATAGCTTCGTCTAGTCTGTTTTTGAAGATGTTCATACTCGGAGCTTCAACGATGCTATCAGGGAGGCTGTTCCACATGTCGGTGACTCGAAGCGAGAAGAAATGTTGTCGCATGGATGTGTTCCAACGCTGTTTTTTTAGTTTATAGCCGTGGTCCCTGGTGTTGGTTCTTGTTTCAAATTCTAGTAATCCTTCTGGGACCTTGGATAAGCCATGAGTATACTTGTATACCTCAATAATGCCACCCATGTGCCACCCACCTGGTCCAAGTAGCACAACATTAAACTCAAGCATTACATATATATATATATATATACTAGTGTGCTAAAATGCGCTGATATGTATTGTTTATTAATGAAAATTTTCTTTTTGTGTGTGTGCTGAGGAAGCTTGGTGCTATAAATGAACTGGGGCAATTGGGGCGCATATCCACGATACTAATTGTATTGTGTTGTTAACTGTACATTGAATTATATTCTCAGTGAAATAATCATAAGGCATTGTCAGACTTTGAGGTCAAAGCACGACCGGATTTAGGATGAATTATGAAAGGGTTTGAAATGACAGGATTCAGGTTAGAGGGTATTTTTAAATATCCCATTCAAGGCACGCTTATCAACCTGAATTTATGCAGTATATTCTTAGTATGCGAATGCTTAACAGTGATTGAACGTTCTTATAAACATATCGTTAGTAACATCAACTTACGTACATTGTATAGTGTATGGGATCATAAATTTATTTGAAGCTGTACAATAGTATGCCTCAAATAAATTTTAATCGTTTTTTGTTAGAAATCTCGTTTTCTGTCAATTGTATACTCGTTTCACCTTAAAAAACTTTTTTTCGATGGTATACTCTCGCAACAAAATTTGTCCGAAATTGTATTGTGAAATGTAGCATGAAATACTGTCAAATACACCTAGGAAAGGAATAATATGTTATGGAGGAAACTAATTCCGTTTGATTTCAGGATCTGTGAATTTGATGATTAAAGCCGAGACTGATTGTGAAGCAACTGACAGACTCTAAATCATAAGTTAAATCCATTTAGCGTACCTCGACGAAGCTGAACGGTAAGCGTTCATTTCATACGATTGTTTTATATAAGCGTTAATTTGGAGCAATTAGCGCAAATGTACTATGAAATCACCCACAGGCGCCTAATGGCTTACTTAGAAATGCAAAAATTACAATAAAAAGAGAATAACGTGAAAAGTCCCATTTATATCATGAATACATAGTCTCTACGGTACTACCTGGTAATCACTAATGTCAACTGGTTTGCGTGTTCGTACAACAAAAGTAATTTTCAATACTTATCACATTTGTCACTTCTATCACACATCAATTCTATCACACTTATCACTTCTGTCACACTTATCACCTATATCACACTTATCACTTCTATCACACTTATCACTTCTATCACACTTATCACTTCTATCACACTTATCACTTCTATCACATTTATCACTTCTATCACATTCATCACTTCTATCACATTTATCACTTCTATCACATTCATCACTTCCATCACAATTATCACTTCTATCACATTTATCACCAACGAATTAATCGCCCCAAGCAAGTCACACATGATAGTTGCGTTGCATAGAAGCTCTCAAGCCACCATTACACTTGGGACTGAAACATGTGCTCACTTGAATAACCAAATACCACAAAATTTGAAATAGATGATATCGCCATTCTTATAAATAGCGTACGGCGAATGTCACCATCAGTGCCATGTACCCTGCCAGTGATACCTCCATTATTATGCGTCCAGCACCAATGATACTACCATTCCTACCTGTCACACACCTGAGTGGTAGCACCACTCACACTCATGTGTCCATTACCAATGAATTCACCATTCCGACTTATCACACACCAATGTTACCACCATTCCTACCTTTGAAACTTCTATGATATCAACAATTCATCATTTACTCATGTGCCAGTGCAGCACTGCAAAAATGATGCCCACATTTTTATCATACACATATAAATAATGCCACAATTCTTGAATATATCTCACACCGATGATACCGCCATCTATTTGTTTAGTAGCAAAAATGCTACCATTCTTGCATACTCGTATTGCATACCGAGGATACCGCCATCTTTAAAATGCAAATTATTAAGTCTCCCCTCATCCATGTCCCACAGGTGCAGGTGCTCAGTGCGTGACGTCATCACCATGGGTCCGCCCTCCTTCATCACGTGCTTCGTGTGCCAGAAGGGCTTCGGCTCCCACTCGATACACATCCACGTGCCGTCGTGTCTCGAAAAATGGCACGTAGAGAATGATAAAAAACGCAAGTGAGTGTACGAGTGTTCTTAAACTAAACTAAACTTGTGTTTTTGTGATAAATAAAACTTGAAGTGGTTGATAAATTAAATATGTGTATTGCGTAGTAATAGTATGTACAAAAAATTTCGGTGAACGTTAAAGGTAAATGCTGCAAGGTTCAACTGAAAGTGTAAAGTGCATCCATGCGAACGCTATTTAAAAATATGAAATATGCACATAAAAATTCGTCTTGGATGTTGGTGGAAACAGTTAAATTTTGTGATTGAAGTAGATTTGAACCTCAGAATCATACTTTGTTGTTTCGTTATCGCATTAATAAATTTTTGTTAACAGTGGTGCAAGATTTCCCTTATCAGTGTTGAGCATTGTCTGTCAAATGTATGAACTAGATGATTTGATTAAATCTATAATTTATAGAAGTTTTTATTTCAAATGCTAAATTGACGTGTGTCATTTTCAATTGATGGAATTTCTGGTCATAATTAAATGCTGGTAAAGAAATAGCGAAAATTATGAAGTAGTCTGCCTGGAAATAAAATTAGTTATAAATTACTCGAGCTTAATACGCACGTAAAACACAAATCTTCTTTTGCAAGTATAGTGCAAGAACGCAGTCAATTGAAATGTATTCAATTACTGGATCGATACTTCAAGTTTTCTTTTAAACTGTCGCTGAACGTCTGAAAGTAGTTTGCTATGTGTAAAGTGAATCCTGGTTTCAAACTCCGTTGATTTTTGAGAGATTTTACAATCTACCATGAAATCATTTGACTTGCAAAACTTCTCGAAGTCGATCTCAACCTTTCGAAAGTCTCAATTATTGATTTATATATAAATAATAAACTATAGGGCTCCCTTATGGTGTTGCTGTTATTGAAAGTTTGTATATTCAAAACATTACTGTCCAATACCACTGTCAACCAATAGCTCACTGTCCGAAGATTTTATTGCAAAAATCTGCCCATTTTTTGATCGTTTTTATCTACCGGATACTACTTCGGACTGCTCATATCTACATCCAAAATGAATTTATTTTTCTTGGTTCGATTTTGAAGGAAAAAAACGGGTTCAGGTCCCAGTTTCAATTGATAGTCATGCCGTTTTTTAGCCTGAACTTGAGTCGACTAACACGTAGAAGTAAGACAGAAAACAGCATTAAAGATGCCACGGGTGAAGTAAATGATGATAGTCCAATAAGTGCGGAAGAAAGAGATAAAGATGAACAAGAAAATGAAGAACGAGGAGGAAGTGAAACCGGCGATGAAGCAGACAATGAAACAGCACACATGGGAACAAATGAAGAAGTAGAAGCAAGGTAAACAAATGAATTTTTCTCATTACTTCTTTTTGAAAAAGTGAACTGAACATCGTAAATGACAGAAGGTGTAAATTAAAGCTAATTCAACGATGGTTATTTAAAATAAGACTTCAAATTTTCGATTGCCATTATTAACCATATTTTAATATTTATATTTTTCCCAATTAACCAAAATGTAATAATTGACCATTTCCTGTTATAAATTCTATCGATACCGAACACACACAACTGTTTATAAAATCATCAGCCTAATATGCAAATTTCAGTGGCGTGACAATATATTTTATAAAGTTACATCTAACTTACTTGGAATATAGGATCACACAATACGCAAATTCAACACTCGGTTCATCTTTCAGAATTTCACTGTAATGCACGAAATACAAAAGTTTTCTCACTAGCTAAACCTACATTATAGGAGCAATTTCTTTCTTTCATGACTGCAACTGTAACGCACGATATATCACGCTTTTAATAAGGAACAGTTCCACTGAAACTACAGGGTGAACCGGAATTAACTGACCCTTTTAATTTGTTAATAAATAAAAAACTAAGAACGTTATGAAAATAATAAATATTTTAACTAATACAATAATAAAATATTGTAATAGGATACAATATTACCATAAAAATGTTCTTTTAAATAAAACAAGTTTCAACTTCATAACGTTCTTAGTTTTTTATTTATTAATAAATTAAAAGGGTCAGTTAATTCTGGTTCACCCTGTACGTTCTAAAAGCCTATACCTATCCACCGTAACTGCCATGTATGCGTGTAATGAAATGTTGCAGTCAAGACTCAATCTCTCCTGCCGCCCTAAGTGATATGAATATCAGACAATGTGATATAACTCACTTCTCATGTGTAAAAAACATGGCAAGTTTATGATAGTTTTTAGTCTTGCAGTAAAGTCTTAATTTCTGCTATCATAAGTAAGGCAAAGTTCTAGTATATTACTATAATTTAATATATAGTATATATAATATATAGTATTTATAGTATATATAATATATAGTAATTAGTATATTTATTTAATTTATTTAACGTGGGTAGGGAATGCGAAAACAGTGATACGAATTCTTCTTCCTGCAGTCTCAGAAAAATCAATATTATGACATTGCATATAATATAATTTTAAAGCCTGCAGTGTAATATAACTAATTTCTCATGAGAGTACGTAATATGATATTGCATATCGTGAAATTTTAAAGTCTGTACCTTAATCTAAATAATTTCTCGTACGAGTATGTATATCGAGAACATTAGTGGCCGTAATCCTTATTTGGTATTGATTGGTCGAAGTCATCGCTATTGAAGGCGAAAGCTGCGCCTGACGCCGACACAGTCGACGTTTCGTTGCTAGGCACACTCGAACAAAACAAAGAGGCGTTAAGATAAGCGTTGCATTGAATATAAGGCAAGAAATTTATACTGGTTAGTAACTATAAGATACAAACGTATTGCCAGCAATTGTGAGAAGATAATTGCTCTCATCAATATTTAAAAATGCTTAATTAATGAGGTGGCTAATGCTGCTTTATAAAACGGCTTACACGTTTTAGAGTTTGATGATTCCAAAAAGAATTCCAAGTTTCAGAGAGAATTCATCGCTTTTTCTATTTACACGAGAATAATTCGGGACAGGAAAAATGGCAACAATCAAATGAACTTCTTGCAAATTCATGCTTCTGTGCATTGTAGGATTAAGTGCACTGGTAGTTTTGTGTCCTATGCTTAAGATTTCATACTTCATAAAATTGTGTTTATTTTGTGCTCAGGTTGGCTAATTTGTTCAGTAAATTAATTTCATTCACGCATATATTGATTGTCAAGTGAACTAGTCCTTTCATACAAATATCATTTATATTCAAAATTTAGATGACTTTGAATTGTGTGTATGAGAATATTTAGTGATATGCACTGCATTCAATGTGAGTGAACAAATCGCGCAGATAAACTAAAACAATGAATGAAACGTTTAAACGCATGCATTCATATCCTAGAGAAATAAATAATGATCCCTTAACAACAATGAGCAAAAGATGTGTTTGGGAGCAAAAATTAACCTATTGAGAGTTGGGTACCAGTAAAACTTTTATGAGGGAGCTGAGTGATATTGTGTACATGCACTCGAAGAAATGAGTAAGAATCTGTCTAAGTAGCGATGCATTTCTTGTCCTTTTCGATGCTACTTTGGTTCGGCCAAAGGACGTATCAGTGCTACGGGCAGAAATTGGGCCTCTAATCGGACAAAATTACCCATATTTTTTTTGAGTGTATGAATCGTGATCGCGCCATTTCCAAGAACTGGAGCTTACCGCAAGATCGATCGCAATGTTTACTTGAAAATCAATGAATCATTGATGAATGAATCATTGGTGACGAATACTAGAACCACACGCCTTTATTTATTGTACTTGGCCTATACTTTCAAAAAAGTTAAGAGATCGTAAGTTCATCAGCCAATCATTGACGGCCTTTCAAGCCAAACCCACCAATCATAGACAAGAAAATAGAGCGTAAGTACATACATTCATTTAGCGAGTTTTGAAAGTATGGCCCCTGAACATGCCCGATAAAATTCGGTTCTGGTATATTCGGTATTTTGTCTTATCCTAGAAACGGAGGCACGAGGGCTTTGCTATCATCTGTGGATGATAGATATTTATTCTTGTTTCGGATGATAGAAACTTGATGATGATATGTGAGACTTTTTTATTGTAGAAAAATAAGCAATCGAAACTGTGTTTAAAAACGAAAAAATAACCAAACAAATTTCTGGATTTACGTGATGACAAAATTTTTTCTTATCATTGATGCAAATGCAATCGCCTTTTGGTTATACCTGGAAAAAACACGAACATATATGAAAAGAAACAAGCATTTAGGTTTTGTTATGGGTTTTACAACTTCAATATTATGCGGAAAAAATATTTCTGTACTATCGCATTGAGTTCAACGTGAAGGATCCAGCAATCAATTAAGGTTCAGTAAAAATTTAGTGAATTTGATGTTGTACCAAAAAATTTGTTCAACGTTTAACAATATTCCTAAATATATTTCCGGTCACTCCGGAGGAAGGATCAAGAAGAGTGTTTGGGCTTAACTATATTATTTCTTAAAAAACGTAAGAACTTTTTTGAGCTCTTTAGATAGCTTGATAAGACACAAGTGAAACTCCGTAGCTCGATTTAAAAATGTCAATTTTAGATGAAAAATTGGTATATATTGTCGTGGGTATAGTGGTAAAAAATAGGATGAATAAAAATGTTAAATGAATATTATGTTAAAACTATAATAAACAAACGACAAATACAAATAAAGACAAAAATATAACCGTGTTTTCTCTTTGCTCTACTTCTTACTTTGGACTCAAGAATCGGAGCTTCTCTCCGCGCTGGATCACACAGCAATGAATAAGTGCAGAGCAAGGAATTTAAAAGCAAAGAAAACGCCAAGCAAATTCATCATATCGATATTCAATATCAATATGATGAATTTGCTTGGCGTTTTCTTTGCTTTTAAAAAAAGAAAACGCCAGTCAAATTCACCATATCGATATTCAATATCAATATGATGAATTTGCTTTGCGTTTTCTTTGCTTTTAAAAAAAGAAAACGCCAGTCAAATTCACCATATCGATATTCAATATCAATATGATGAATTTGCTTCGCGTTTTCTTTGCTTTAAAAAAAAAGAAAACGCCAGTCAAATTCACCATATCGATATATTCAATATCAATATGGTGAATTTGTTTGGCGTTTTCTTTGCTTTAAAAAAAAGAAAACGCCAGTCAAATTCACCATATCGATATATTCAATATCAATATGGTGAATTAGCTTGGCGTTTTCTTTGATTTTAAATTCCTTGTGAACTTGCAATATAAGCAGACTGATAATATAAGTGCAAAGCATATCTGAACGAGGTCACGTCTGAGGTGACTTAAAACAAAAAAATCAGGACACCCAACTGTAATAAACACTATTGCGCTGCATCCCTTAACAATATCTCGGTAAACTGGTAGGTCTATGACTGCTTGAAATAAAACCATGAAAACCCTTAGAACACATCCACCGATTAACACATTTCACTCAGGGGAATGAATGGGAAACATTGTCCTAATATTGACACACTCTCTTACTCACAATATACTCTTTTGCCGGGCTAAACTGAGTCAGGATGACCCATATGAAGGCTAAAATTGCATCGCTATTTAGACATTATTTATTTAGACACAAAATTAGTACACATCATTTCTCTAATATTTTGCTCGACCAGACGGCAAAGCGTAAAACGCAAATTATTGAAATGGCTTCGAAGATCTGGAATTTAGCGGAATAGGTTACATTCCTGCCTCGTGGAATGACTGCATGGCATTCAGCGAGAATGTCAGGGAGACATTCTCCCTCCACACTGCCAACTCTGGTCGGTGACGCAGATTTCGACGTATATATATTACATCTATTACATGTATTACACAATTTCTATTTGTCGTTGTAGCGGGCTAGAGTTGGCCGCGCTTAAAAAGCTGTTTAAAACGCTGTTTTCTTCAGCCGCCGCACCTCTCTGTCAAAGACTAAAGAGAAAAAGTATGGGTAGATAGTGTTCTCGAGAAGCAGCTGATTAAGAGTAGGTAGCCTACTTTTTCCTGACCTCCAACACTTTGCAATGTCTATAAATACCTGCATTTAGTGTATATATATTGTCTGTGCTCGTAAACCTATACGCATTTAGTTTATAGTTCTATGTTGTGGCTGCGGATTTTACACGAAATTTGAATATTTCGTGTGGCCTTTGAAGATCCGTTGATCCATTTTGATTCATCCTCGTACGTTAGGGCCCGCTTGCAGAGACCCAGTAACTTTGTGTATGGAGCGGAGTTCTCCTTCTACATCGTTATCCACTGATAATGGATGCGAATTATTTCGACGTTAGTTAATAATTTTTTGTTATTGTCAATTAGTAACTCAAGAGTACCAATATTGCACGAACTGTGGATATTTTTACTGATGTAAAATTCTTATGTATAATGATTTTAATGAATGGTTTTGACTTGGAGTATTTTTAAATAATGCTAAATGCCAATGAGGCGAGTATTTCTACGGCCAGATTCGAAAAAATAAGGAAATTGATAAACTCGGGAAAAATTTTTCAGTAAAAATGAAAAAAATGCATATTTTAAAATTGTAATTTACTTTAGATTGCTTACTTTTCCAGGGAAAAATGAAAAAATTAATACATTTAAATTACAATTTATTTTAGATTGCTTACATGTTATTATAAATTACAAATTCTTTCTTGTTTGGCAGGTCAGAGCGGGCGTCGCCCCCCTCTCCCCCGCCCCACTACCCCGTTCAGCTGCGGCCTGAGCTGCAGCACAGCCTCCCCGCCCCCCGCAGGCCTCGACCAATCACAGCCAAGCTCGAGAAGCCAAAAGTCAGTACAAAATATTAATACTTATATTAATAACAATTATTTTAGGTTATGGACAATAAAAAATTACTGGAGTCTTAGGATAAATAAACAAATATTAATATTTACATTAATAACAATTTTTTTAGGTTATGGACAATAAAAAAGAATAAATAAACAAATATTGATATTTACATTAATACAAATTATTTTAGGTTATGGACAATGAAAAATTACTGGAGTCTTAGAATAAATAAACAAATATTATTATTTACATTAATAACAATTATTCTAGGTTATGGACGATAAAAAAATTACTGGAGTCTTAGAATAAATAAACAAATATTAATATTTACATTAATAACAATTATTTTAGGTTATGGACAATAAAAAATTACTGGAGTCTTAGAATAAATAAACTAATATTAATATTTGCATTAATAACAATTATTCTGCGTTATGGACAATGGAAAAATTACGGGAATCATGGAATAAATGAAAATGGAAGAATAATTTGAAGTGTAATAACAATTAAAGTAAATAGAATAATTATTAATCAATACAGTCAGTACAAAATATTAATATTTCCATTAATAACAATTATTTTAGGTTATGAACAATGAAAAAATTAAGGAAATCATAGAATCACTAAACATGGAAGAATAATTTGAAGTGTAATAACAATTAAAGTAAATATAATAGTTATTAATCAAAACATAAAATGACAAGCGGAAAATAAATGATTGTCTACAATGGCCTGAATTTAGTTTGCAAGTTTTAACACCATATTTTTAAAATTAACCAGCAAATAGGCTGTTAATTAACAGTAACAGTATACGATAATTTTTAGCAGCAATACTTTTATTATATTTTATCGTTTTTTTTTAATCGGATAAAAGTGTGATAGAAAATCGAAGAAACTAGGATTTGTCGAAAGCGCAGAATAAGAAAATAAGCAATTTGGGCAAATATTGGAAAACAAAGTTCGCTGAAAATTATTTAGTTAAAATTTGATAATTTCAAGGAATGAACGCACTCAGCAGTTTAACTAACTTGCGACGTGTCAAAATATATAGAATTAGTCGCATATATGTGCACAATATACTGAGCACCTGACAGCAGGTGCAGCTGCCAGCAGGTGCAGCTGTCAGCAGGTGCAGCTGTCAGCAGGTGCAGCTGTCAGCAGGTGCAGCTGTCAGCAGAAGCAGGTGCATCTGTCAGCAGGTGCAGCTGTCAGCAGGTGCAGCTGTCAGCAGGTGCAGCTGTCAGCAGGTGCAGCTGTCAGCAGGTGCAGCTGCCAGCAGGTGCAGCACCGCAATCGATGTCTGCACCTGACTACGTAGTTCTTTATTGAAGGTCACGGCCAAGTCTGTAAATTCCAGAGTTCTTTATTCGCTGCTGAAGAAAACGCTATAGTAAAAATTTTATTAAAGTACATGATGAACGACGGGAAGATTCTGCGCGATATGATAGTGAATGTTAAAGTCATTTTAAAGTTATGTTAAAGTTAATAAAAAATTTATAAAGTTATAAAGTAAATGTAGGAATTATAAAATATATAGGTAAACCTAATTATTTCGGAAGGAATTAATTAATAAGTGATTCTAGAAAGATTTTCTCAACGTTTGTACTGAGGAATTATGAAATTTTAATCAAAAAATTTAAAGTTAAATTAATTTGACTGGAAAAATTAATTTCATACCTAATTGTAAATTAATTAAATTATTTTTTCAGCTAAAAATACGGACAGCCGCTGAACTCTTTGAAAATGACAGCAAAAAAGCTAGTCTTTGAAGGAGCATGTTGTGCTTGTGACTACGATTATATAAGAAAAAAAAACTTTTATAACGACTAAATTAGAAGTATCCGGAAAATCGTGAACCAAGAAAATACAATATGGTAATCACCATCTTATATACAAAGTTATTATTGTTACTAAACCTTACAGCGATGAAACAGAAACGGAAATATCATTATAATATTAGGACGTAACCATAACAACAACATATTGCCAGCAAAACGTGCTGTAAGTAACCTATCGGTTATATGTAATAGTTACATTATATATAACCGATGTACATAATAGTATATTATATAGTATAATATACTATAATAGTATAATATATTAATAAAGAATAATAGTATAATATACTAACCGATGTACATAATAGTATATAAGTCACGGACGGACAGACAGACGGACGGACAGACGGACGGATGGACGGACAGACGGACGGACGGACGGACGGACAGACAGACGGACGGACAGACGGACGGACAGACAGACGGACAGACAGACGGACGGACGGACAGACGGACGGACGGACAGACGGACATGGCGAGCACAACAGTGCATTATTTCCATAAATGAGAAAATGCACTAAAAAGCATTGTTATTTTGACAGTAACACTTATTTAAATGAGTGTAACTGTGTAGTGTCCAACGGATGTGGCTTCCGTCGAGCCTTGCGTGGCTATCAGTGTCACCAGCACGAACGGCGGTCAGTGTTATCAGAGAACACTGATAATGAGACGTGCAATCACCTTACACTTATGCTAGGTCATGCAATCCCCTTACACTGATGCTAGGTCATGCAATCACCCAACACTGACACAGAGTCATGCAATCACCCAACACTGACACAGCTGTCTCTTATACACATCTAGATGTGTATAAGAGACAGCATACATACTTCGTGCACACATACATACTTCGTGCTCACATACATACATACATACTTCGTGCACACATACATACTTCGTGCTCACATACATACATGCACATACTCACATACATATGCACTTCTTACTAATACAGACACATGTGTACTTGAACCTTCATGCCTGAAATGTTTGTCATGCATCGGAAGGCCTGCCGCGATAACGACAACTAACACAAACATACACATTTCGTATTATCACATACACACACACACACACGCACACTTCTTGCTAACACAGGCACTTACACACATGCGCTTCTTACTGACACTCATACACACTAACACTCACATACTCATACACACACTTCTTGCTAGCACAGATTCTTATACACTTAATAATACTGACACCCACAAACACTTCTTGGACAACATTATTTGTACTAAAAGCAAATCTGGAAATTGCTTATATTCTTGACAAGTATTCTAAAGGTCTTTGATAATTAATTTAGAACCAAATGGCTCTTGACGTGCATCCTTCATATCAGTGGACATGCAACTTTAGCAAAATTAACCCACCTTAATTAAACTGATATAAATTGCGTGGAAATAAATCTGCCCTAAGATTATTTCATATCACATATATAAACACAATTCCTGTGATAAATATTGTTCCGATAATTTCGATGATTGCGATGAATATTATTGTTAATCGCACGCGTTACCTGGGATTATTGTTAACCATTATACCTATTGTAAAACATTATTTTCATTCACTGACATTCCGTTGCAATCAGATAAAATTTTTGTCTACTGCCATTCCAGTGATTGAATTTTAGATTCATCTACAAATATTGTCTGAAGTCACCTTTAGCAAAAAATAATTTCATCAAAATAATAATCTTCACCACCTGTGCCTATTTTAAACGAAAATTGGGTTACTTTTATTAACAAGAATTTGTAATTTTTTTTAATTTGAAGAAGGCATGATAAACGAGTTATACTGCATATGTACAGAAAGAAACATTTTCCGATGTGTAGAAGAGCACAGCGCCTGTATTTTTTAAATGACTCTCATAGTCATTTGCTCAGATACGGCAGTTCACATGCCCAATATTCTATCAAATGTTATCCATAAATGAAAACTATTTTTAGCGCATTTTCTCTTTTATGGAAAAAATGCACTATTTTGCTCGCCATGTCCGTCTGTCCGTCCGTCTCTCCGTCCGTCTGTCTGTCTGTCCGTCCGTGACTTCACGTTTTCGTCGACGAGAAAATGCGCTCTCTGTCACTCACTGCAGCGAGTACTGAGTTATATTTTTTTAATCATGTATTGGCGGATACCAATGACGAGAAAATACCAGACAAATGAGTGAGATTTTGCCCCAGATGGCGATGTACGTGTTGCTCACGTGTGAGTCATCTTGACCCAGTTTGGACCGGCAAAAAAAAATCATTAGTGCTACGTCCATTCATTGTTCTTGCTGTGGTTAAGAAAGAGTGTCTCTTTTGGCACAAGATGACCACTCTATTTTTCTGAGTGCACTATGCTTGGCCGGTGGTGGTATTTTATTGACCAAAATTGACCAAATTTACTTAAATGAGCCTATCGAAAATATCCTGAACGTCGACACTTTGTCGTAATTTCTTGTTTGATGATATAACTTGACCTGCATCATGTGATACTTTCCCATATAAATAGACATTCCTCCTAATCTTTTCCATAGATATCTAGAACATGAGCTTCATTATTATAATTTAAATAACTGATCTTAGAAGTGTAGCATTTGATAATGCGTCGATGAAGCAATTGTTTGTAAACTGATGTGTAAAATGACGAACTGATGTGTAAACGGATGAACTGATGTGTATTCTGAATAAGTTTATTGATTTGTAGTAAATTGTAGAAACTTCATGAATTTCATTTATTTTCCTATTAATCGATGTCATACATTGATCGATGAACTGATGAATAGATCGAGTGTGTCGAGCTATTCTGTATGCGTGAGAACAGCCTAACAAATAAAATAAAAATATTTCTGTTAGTTTCAAAAAGTAAATCGAGATTGCATATTGCAACAATGATCACAAATGGGAACATGAATTAGAGAGCAGTTCATTGTATTGTGGCAGTTCACCAGAGTAATATTCGTTTTAATTATGGGTTTGAACCCAAATTACAGTTTGATTTCTGCACGAAAAGTGAAAGATGAACTTAACTTCTCAGGAATGCATCGCTCTGCAATATGATTTTTTCAATTGTCTAGTATATCAGCTTTTTAATCAGAAGCCATCCGTAGGTTATAATAAAGAATTGAATACTTAAATGAAGCATTGTCATCTGTTTGCCAATTTTTTAAACTGAAAGTGAACACATCTTGCGCTTGCGAAACTAACGAAATCTGCAGTCCGAAAATAAGTTCCCGTACCCGACGCTGTCTGCTAAGAGTTTGGGGCTAAAATCTGTCGTTTAAATGTGAAAATCTCACAAAATAAATTTATTATCGATATCTTGTGATCTTCAGTGCCACTTAGCGCCACATTTAGTGGTGTAACACCGCCTTTAGTCGCTGGGGTTATGGGTGTTCTGATGCATGAACGAACTATAAGAGCGGGTGTGTTGATTTTACCTTCTAGTGCTGATAGAAGAAAAATTGATGAAATTTAGAGATTGAAGTATTGAGATCAGTATTGCTCATTATAACCAAAGTAATTTTTCTAACTTATATGTACTCTCATTAACTGAATAATGCTGAATAAATTCATTAATTACTAATATCGTCTGCTCAATGTGCAATTTTTTCTAAAATATTTTTCAAAATAAATTATTTCGTCATTTTAAAATTTTATGAAAAAATTCTGAAAAATTACGCATTGCGCTGATGATATTCGTAATTAACGAATATATTCAGCACCATTCAGTTAAGGAGAGCACATATAAGTTTGAATAATTAGTTTGATTATAGTGAACAACAATATAGACTTTCTCCCTAAACTAATTTTGTTAATAAAGATTAGAATTGTAAGAGTATTTCAATGATCAATGTTTTGACTGCATACTTACATATCGAAATTGGCTTCAGTAAATATAAGTGTTGTTAGATTCTTTTAATTATCAAAGCTTTTCCACCATGCACACATACTGAAAATAAATACAATTTAAATTCACCATTTAATGACGGCATTGCTACATAAAGTAGTAATTCAAGTCATGGTCCACTGGCTAACATGTTGAATAATATTAAAAATCTTTAAATATACGCAATTATATTTAAAATATAGAATATCTTGACTATCATTTTTCATTCATATTTTTTTACTAGCTGGAAAATATCAAAATTTGAATTTTCTATTGCTTGAACTCTACTGTAGAAGATTTAGACGTGAGTTACAGGTTTTGTTGGTCCAGCCTTCTTACGATGTACTTTCAAACTTTCATTTTATCTTCAACTAAGTCTTGAAGTCCTATTTTTTTGTGAAGAGAAAAAAAAATCCTTCACATTCAAGCTGTCACCTCCACACTTGAGTGCCGGGACTGTAAATACCTGGTACATGAAGATTTATCTTCATTTTTCTAACCTAAATTGCACATTATCAGTAAAAGAATACATTTGACCGTGCAAAGAATATATAACAAAACGAAATAACGAAATCCCAGATGAAGGCAGGTGGATTATTTTTCTAATACTCTTTTAGGATGGGTAGCTGTTGAATAACTTCGAGTTGAGGACAAATTGTTGAACGAGTCTCGCTGATAACTTTGGGTATGTTTGAATATTATTGAACAAAACAACATCTAACTGAGCAAAGCAAGATCAATCATTTATAAATGGAAAAGCAAACATAACTAATTCGCGCTTTAATGGTTGTCGTCCCAAATACTAAAATTTTACGCAGGATTAACACAGTCACTCATTTACCACATGCAATGTGTTAAATCCTGACACATTCATTGTGGGAAATCATCCTAAAATAAGCAAAATTTTCGCAGGATTTAACCAATTGAATGTGGTAAATGAGTGAATCTGGTAAATCATGCGGAAAATTTGTGTACTTTGGGACGACTACTATTACAGCATAAATGAAATCTTTTGCTTTCTTTTTTATTTATAAATGATCGCTCTCACTTTGTTCAGTTAGATGTGGTTTTGTTCAATAATATTAATTGTTCTCTGTGAATAAACGCCATTTTCGTGGTGATTAACTGTTATCTCATTTAATATCTATACTTTAGAAATCAATGTTTTACAAATTTAAATGCTCAACTGAAGCTATATTTCATCCAATAAGAAACATACAGGTGCATATTAGGAAAATATATCAGTTTGTGGTTTAGTAGTAAACTTGCAAATGAAAGTAACATGAACATCAAAGAAGAACCGACATTCCGACGCAGAATCGAGCTCATAAAATGTATGCGGAAGCTTGAGTTATTTACGGGAGCGCAGGTGGCAACGGCGCTCTATTGACGCCACAGTCTGCATGCTATATCATGTAAAAAACCCTCACCTTATTAAGAGTTTTGTGCGCAATTAATATTTTTGCGCAATATGTAGTTCTACAGAACGTTTAAAACGTTATTTATAATGATTAAGGCATGAATAGTTTATATCTTTTTCGTCCGAATTCTGAGTACATTCGCACCATAATGACTTGATTCACTTCACTCAATGATGAAAAATTCAACACATGATGAAAAATTCATCACATCATGAAAAATTCATCACATGATGAAAAATTCACCAAATGACGAGAAATTTACCATACAATGAAAAATTCGCCAGATGATGAAAAACTCACCAAATGAGAAATTTTCAAAACAATAAAAAATTCGCCAATAGATGAAAAATTCACCAAATGATGAAAAATCCACCTAATGATGATTATATTCAGACTGTGATGAGTGTGTTCATCAATGCAACAGGATTCACACAAAGATGCAAAACCAACACAATTACGAGTAGTTTTGCCAATTATGAGTATAGACACACATAATCTTTCAAAGATTTGCCTTATGAATACTAACTTGCTCAATTGAAGACAGTGAATACCAGTAATAAAAAACTCTATTGCGGTAGATGAAGAATGCATTAAGGGAGAAAAAAATTTATTTAAGTAAGAAAATATCTGAAGAGAATCAATACACACAGAAAAATATACATTTAACTGTAATAAATGATTTACCAAATTGTGATTTTGGGAGGTCAAAATAGAAAGAGGATTTTAATTTTACCAATTAAATGTGTGAACTACTTACTCGCTTTAATTGAGATTGATTTCTTTTTCAACTCCAGGATGCTGATTTTCTCCTGCTATTAAAATGCTAATGTTTAATGTTGATTGATGAACATTTGCCACACAGTTTAATAATGGATCGGATTAGCTTCTTTGCCTATAAAAACTTGGGCAATTTTCGTATGATATAAATTTTAATGTTAGATGATCTGAAGTTAATCTTCTGTTCAAGTGGTTGCTTTACTGATGACATTGCAAAATGAATTAATTAATATCATTTCAAATAACGCTTATTAGCTTATTACATTAAAAAAATTAAATCATTACTAATTAAATAGATACTTTGAAAAGTGCTGTGCTCATTCGTTCTGATGTCGATTATTTTGTGAGAATATAATGCGCATGGTTTGACATACAGATTTCAGCACATATTTCTTGGCTTAAAAATGGGAAAGAATGGTTTATGGGATAGAAATATCCTCCAAGCATTGCCGTATTTTTGTTTCTAAATAATTCATTTATAAAATGTTTGATAAGTTTTTCGAAAATTATCATTTCTACTGTTTCGATTATAACCTTTTTACATTTTGATATACAACAGTGCCTACTAGAGAATGTTCTCCGTTTCAAAGTTATTATTTAATTATTAATGCATGAATAAAATTATATCAGGAGCGAATCTATCCTGACTAACTCAAACCATAAAGCTGGGCGTGCATTTTAATCCTTGTAAGACTTCATAATATGACAACGTAATTATCGTGGGTATATACCTTGTGTTGACATAGTTGAACACATGCAGAATTAAATTAGTAAACAAAAAAAATATTTCATTAAGATATTATAACAATATAGGTACTCATAATATAATAAAATAATATAGGTAACACATGACTGCGTAGGAAGCGAGAGACCACCGACCTGAGCAGCGCTGCATGATTGAGTTTCGAAAATAGAAGTAGAACCGTCGTCAGCGTCGAGAAAAAAAGTCAGCCAAATGAGGCTCAAGAAAATTATTATTACCCATTGGAAGGGCGAGGAGGAAGAAAAGTCTATGGGGTAACATGAAAAATATTTCTAGAGAATCTGTACAGACGATGTGAAACTTGAGAGGAATTTATTGAGTAGGTGTGTAATCTGTCATTTGTATAATATGATGAATACGATATAATGACGAAGAAAGTTGCTGAGATATGATTTATTTTGTGTACTAGCAGAAAATTTCAAGAAGTTGATGATCATAGAGTTCATACTCTGAATAATTAAATAGCGTGATTCATGATTTTTTTAACGAACTACGATGATTCAAGCCAAAGCAAGCAACTGCGCGGGCGGCCGAGCTGAGTTTGGCGTGGCGAGGGGGGGCCGCGACACGGTCGGCAGATGACGTCGGCCGGCGCAGCTGCGGCGCTGACTCATGCGGTTGAGGCGGGGAAGACTAGCACAGATGTTTGGCAGGGTCACTTTAGGGTAGAAAAATATGCTAATATGTGGGCAAGTGGGAGTGCGCTCAGCGACAGATAATCTTTGCTTGGATTAGGTAGCGAGCTCGAGTAGATTGCTGTAGGATAGCTTACATGGTGATCGATAATGTTCCGATGACGAAAAAAATGTAATTTTTTATCCGATCAAGAGAGTGAGTGATCGAAGAGAAATCAAGGAGGAGGTTTAACTGAAAAATGAGCTGCTAAGTTTTAATTTCTAATGGAGTATGTTAGACTTAGTAAGAAGTGAAGTCAGAATGAAAGAATGTGTCGTCTTATACGATATTCGTCGCAAAATATGCTTAAAAAATGTCATCCCCTATTTGATCTAACTTTAACGCAAAGAACTATAATTTTAAGCAAAAATTTTACGATAGCTGCAGTGGAGACCTAATAATCCTCTGTAGTATCGGTTAATTTAGATAGGGAGATAGGGAGATTTAATTAGGGGAGATAGGGAGCCATTTAATGGGAGAGTGAAGCCATTTAATGATGTTTAATTGTACTGAGTGAGTATTAAGGAGCTGAAGTAGGATTTAAAATATTGATCGATCATTCTAAGCCAGCCAGTGGTGACTATGCAGCAGGTTAATGAGTTTATTAACTTTTTAAATTTGAGATGCGACTTGCTGAAATTCACTTAAATGCTCTAACGATTACTTAGAAAGTTTTTAAACAGTATTTTTTCTAGTCAGCCTATCTCCCAAAAATTGTAAACTATGGCCAGAAGCCAAAAAAAAGATGAAATCTAACCTAAAACTAAAGGCTTGTGAGTCGGTAAAAAATTTGCGAATGATTAGACTTTGGTCGAACAGAAAGTTTACCGTCTTCTATAACACTTGTTTATTCACCTGATGAAGCAAGTAAACAGAAAAGGTTCGGGGGGAAGGGTCCACCGGACACTTTTTGTTTTACGGTGCAGTATCGAACATTAATTTTTAAAAAGGTTAATTATTATTCATGTAATTGTCATACACCGTGATCGATCCAAAATTTAGTTCCCATCCGATTTTTTCAAAAATGATCAGACATTTTTTCGATCACAAATTTAACCACGTTATAATTCCTAACCCGCGACACCTTTGCTGTTCTGAATTTTTGCACAAACGCCTTACTTTTCTCACATGCCACTCATATAGATAAAATTTAATAATATAGTGACTGCTGCCCTGATATGTTTATTAAAGCAAACATTGTACAAACTTGTTAAAACAAAGACAGCTCGTTATACTCGGCAAGGTCACAAATACAAAAATTTTCAACAGCTTTAAAATCAAGTTTCGTTATAAGTCGTAAAATCCGTCAGCCCCATGCAAATTTTTGAAAACTAAAAGTTTAATGTGGTAATATTGTATGCATTGTATGCATTCATATTCTAGTTAAAATATTGTATTCATTCACTATTGTCAATTCAAATCTGCTTCTGCCAGCATATTCAAATGTTATTTATTTTTTCTTATTTTATTTGCTATCCTGGGGTTACCTATCACTGCCATGAGTAATTTAGAGCAAATAATAGGAGAATGAAATTCATTAACCGAAATTCGATCTAAAACTTATTCATGAAAATTAATGTTGTTTTCTGATCCGTTCACGTTAGACTTTCTTTGAATATTATTTATAATGCATTGTTGAAATTAGATTTATTTTATTTTATGGATATGTCTGCTGAAACTGCACGATACATAAAGATTAGAAATCATCTACAATATTTATTTATTTGAATTTGTCTCTTCGCACCACGTCTGAAGCTTGGGTTGCTCAGAGTTATTACCATCCATATTAGGTAACCTTCAGTCAAAATCTGAACTGGGCTTTTTGAAGTTGAAACACAGAAAAGTTGATTACATTTTTAGTTACCTCTTTGAATAGGAAAACGTGTCGAACCGACTGTTATTTTTGCACATTTTTATTCAAAATCTTGACTCCGTAGGAGTGAGTTTTATTATATGACGTACTTTATCGAAACTCTGACGAAACTCTGATAATACGTTGTTCGTATTTCCAAATGCCTAGGTTTAATAATTTATTAAAATTCCAGAACGCTCTGAAAAAATATTGATCTTTCACGATCAATCTAGAATTAGATGGCAGGATTTGCCTGTGTATGCACGTGCGATTAATGATCAGAAAATTAAATGATTTTAAATTATCAGGGAGTCGAACATTTCTTCAGATGATGCAGTCAAATTTATCAATTAAAAGTAGAAGTAAAAGGAAGACGACGGTAAAGATAATGTAGTTTCTGATAGAAAAAATAGTTCTGCGCCAATATTTTAGTAAAGATAATGCAATAGAGAATGTTCCATTATTCATTTTGCTTTCGATCATGGAAATAGTTTCAAACTATTTTCATTTCAGATAATGCAATTACAAACGTTTCTTCATTTATTTTGATTTTGATCAGGGAAATAATTTCTAATTAATTTTTCATATATATCAAATAATACAAAATATAAATTGGGCTATATTGTATCTGATCGATTGAATTTTTCCTAACTGTAGCCGCTGTTCATTAGATTGTATTATTGAGATTAATTGGACTAGTTTATTGAGATTATATATTTCTAATCATTTCCCTCTGGCAACATCTACTATAGTCACTATTCATGCGCCAGCGGCCAGTGCCGGTGATCCACTCGCTTTACCTGTTGCAGTTACTATGTTGTAGTTAAATGTTTATTTATTTCTATGTTAAATTTTACTATAATCTGTTCATTGCTCTTAGTTCGTTGTTTACTAGCCTGTGCGTTCCAGTGTATTGGTATATTCAATTGATTTATTTTTATTTATTTTCTATAACATTACAGTACGTCTAACGAGGATTCATTTTCTATGTATATTGTGCAAACTTCCTGAATAATAGCAACTTGCTTGAATTTAAATGAAGTGAACAAAGTAACAAACTATTTAACCTCGTCGTTTACTTAATGCTCAGCATTATATATATAAGAGATACCAATGCTGAACCGCTCGCAGCGTAGCGTCTTTCGAGCTAGCCGCTCTAGTAATTATGTTTGAACAAAGATAATACAATTTAGAAGGTTTCTCTGTTTATCTTCAATGTCATTTTATTGATTGTCAGGGTCTCATCCAAGAGCTGGCGATTGATTTTTATTATTTCTTCGGATTTAAGCAGATTAGGCTTGCAAATTCTTAGTGAAAAAAAATTTCATACTCATGTATGGTTTAACATTTTTATGGATTTCGATTGCATTTGATAATATCGAATTTCTTTTGCAATTTCAGCGTAAAATCCGGCAGGTCTAAATGATCGAACTTCCTTTCTTGATTTCGATGTTTCCGTTTATAACATTAAACTATTTCCAAGTCGCAGAAAGTGGTAAATAGTGTGATAAATATAATTGATCCTGTCGTAGTAAAGTTGTATTTTGATTTAAATTCATCGAAACTTGGTAGAAACATTTTTCATGGTGTATGCTTTAGAAGTTCCAGGAATTTTCCGAGTCCGTTCTCAATGAAATGTAATTGAATAGCAAAGCTAAATGCTATTTTCTAAGGTTTTTTCTCTTTCATTTAACTTCAACATTTGAAGCAGGAAAATTCGCCTTTTGAAATGAGGGGCAATAAAAATAAAGGTTCCAGCCTCGTGTTTTCTTTATTGATAACACTTATTCTCATATCAGATGACACTTTCTCAACACAAGAATACAATTGCCGGGCACAAGGATACTTTTACATTTACTAAAACTAATCAATGAATAACATCAAGTTGGTGCGATCATCAACCGAATCAGAAATGCATCATTCTCGTAGAACTACACTTATTCAGAGACAAATTCCGACACATATTTGTTTATAACCCGTGCAGCCTAGTGTCGCGTCCAGCCAAAATGCTTTATCTGTTTGGGGTCCCATTTGATCCGCATGAGGAAATGAGATATAAGGTTTCGGTACTGAAACACAAGCCATTTGAAAACTACCGGCAAAAGGCTGGATTGATAAATATGCATTTATAAAAGAAATAAATTTAAAGCGGATGAAACAAGAGTATTCGTGCATAGGATTCTACAGGTTTTCATTGCACTCGTGGAGTGGATACCATTCACAGCTTTTGTATGGAAGCCCTTGGACTGTTCTTCTTAATAGTTAAGTTTCTGATGGCATAGAAACGGCGCGTGTGTCTGATCTATATTAATAAAGAACATTCGTGACGGCGGTTACAACAGAAGCCGTGAGCTGTGAGTGCCATCCACTTGAAAGGCAAAAATAACCTCCTTGTTTTCCCAGCAATTGGACGTTGTTTAATTTTAGGCATCTACATTGAGCTCCAAAAAGAGCGAGCGGCTATAACATCTCAGCAGGAGAACTTACATTGATGGGAAAAGAGAGCATAGTTAAAAGAATAGTATGTTTGAAGTAGAGATAAGATTCAATAGGGAAGAATCACAGAGAAGTGAATTAGATTCAATGCAAAATAATCCAGCTTTGACTATAGCCTATTGATCTTGCGCTCACATCACCGTGTTGGAGCTCAAAGACGAAATCTACTGATCTTGAGAGCGACTGTAACAAAGACATATTACAGCGACAAGAGTCTCGGATATAACAAATAATCGCTATGGGACTTCCCGACGTAAACTTAAATCTAGTTGATGAGTCGTGCGGTGGTCGGTTACTCTAGCATCTGGCGGCTTAGGTTGAAAGGTCGGCTGACGGGCTGTTGATGGGAGAAAATAATTCCGATTAATTCATGTAGGAATAATAATTATTGGTTATTCCTATTATTTTCCATTTAAAAGCTGAAAGTTTATACTATGGATTAATTTCAGAGAATGCAGTCATAAATTTTAGCCAAAATTCTAATTAATTAAACTCATGATTTTGGACTCCATAATAAATCTTGGATAAACAGATTTATCACGATTATTCATGTCGACTTCAAATCCCTAATCACGCCTGTTTGTAATTTGTGCGATGTTGTGAACGTTGTTGTTAATAGGTAATTCGTGGGAATGTTGGTGCAAGGTGTATATTTGAATTAAATGAATGATTTAACCGAAGAGCAGTATGAATGTAAACGTCTTTGTTGAAGCAAAAGCATTCAGCTATTAGTATATTGTAATATAGTTTCGATGAAATTAAGTTTTTGTTTGAAAACATTGGTTCATATTTAAGTGTGGTGCCCGTTTTTTGGTCAATAAACATTTCAATAGAATTTATCAGTTTAAGCGTCTATAATTTTCACGCACAAAATAACAAGCTACAACACTAAGATGAACAGATTATAAACCTGAATGTTGAAGTATTTGCAGTTTAAAGTCAGGAAATAATTTAAAGTGTCGAAAGGAAATTCAAAATACTTACTTTTCTAAAGTTTGTAGACCAGCTTAAGACCTCTGCATTGAAGAACAGAAACGACAGAGAAAGATTAACACAAGTTACGAAAAGATTGAAGAGAGAATATTACTTGAACATGAAAGAGTATAAGGACTAGAGTGAGATATTCAAAATAGCTAAATGTTTTGACAATACTGAACGCAATAAGAATGGCTACAAGAAATGAAAATTTAATTAAGAGTTTTTGCTACACAGAGCTGCTCTAGAACAAAGGAAAAGTGAAACCAAGAAATTTATGATCAAAATTAAACTATTAAGAGTAAACTTAGCATCTAAAAATTGGAGCTAGCATACAGGAAGGAAAATACCGTGTTAGGAAATAAAGGAAAGTTAGTAATAAAGTATGCTGAGATATTTCTAAATATGTCTTGAAACTTTGAACACTATTATTTGTGTGTATTGAAAAATATCGTTTGCTCGAAATATTTGATATTGGAATATCGAAGAGATGTTTATAAGTTATCCAATTCGTGGATAGTGTTAGGGAATTCTCAAGTGAGTGATGTTGAGCGTATTCATTTACTGTGGAATTGCAGTAAAAATGGCAATGTAACTTTTATTTGTATGGATTTGGTGATATATAATGGATATGCTGGGCACCGGGATGGGTATACATACTTCAGGAAGGTACACCACCACCATTAAGCCCCGTAGAGAAACTAAAGGATAGATTATTGTTTGAATGAGAACCAAAAATTATCAAATTAAATTTTCATAAAAAAATGGAAATGGAAAATTAATATACTTTAAATTAATATCAAAGAAAGAAATGAAAAATTAAAACATGGAATCAAAAATTGATCATTTAAAGCTATGAATAAAGCTGTAATAATGGAATTTGTAAAGAATTGTTCAGCATTACAACTGTCATTATTTGACATATGTGAAGTATAATTTTCGATATTCATTACAAATTACTGCATTAGATATTTGAATTACAATTTTGTCTCATTCCAAGTACTAATTTATTAATTGATCGGGTCTTATTGGTGGTATCACCTGTGGGGACATGCGGGCCAAGCTCTGCGCTCGCCCCTTCACCTTGGCCTTGCTGGCGGACGTCTCGGCATGGTCGGCGCGCTCCTCAGCCTCTTCGAGCTCCTGCTGGGCCTTGCGGAACTTGGCCAAGTTGAGGGCGGCAATCTCCTCAGCCTCCTCGATCTGGCGCTTGTAAGTCTTGATCTTCTGCTGGAGCTTGTCGACGAGGTCCTGCATGCGCTCGTGGTTCTTCTTGTCCTCATCGGACTGGAAGGTGAGCTCCTTGATGCGGCGTTCGCACTTCCTCAGGTTCTTCTGGGCATCAGCGTGGCGGCGGGCTTCGTCGTCAAGAAGGCTTTCGAGTTCGCGGACGCGGCCTTCGAGCTTGGCAATCTGTTTCTTGCTGGCCTTCAGGGCGTTGCCTTCAGCCTCCTCAAGGCGGACCTGGAGCTCCTTAACCTGGACTTCAAGACCCTTGCGCATCTTCTCCTGGGCCTGGGCGTGCTCTTGTTCGGCGCGGAGCTCGTCAGCAAGGCGAGCGGCATCAACCATGGCCTTCTTGGCCTTCTCTTCGGAGTTCTTGGCTTCGTTGAGCATCTCATCAAGATCAGCCTGCGCAAAAGTGAGTGCGAAAAAGATTATTGCGGGGAAAAATGGAATATTAAGTGCATTATGTAACAAATTTAAAGGTATTCAATATAATTTTTTAAAAATGTTATGACCACAGGGAGATATTGCACGATCAACTTACGTGGAGGGTCTGGAGTTCTCCCTCGAGCTTCCTCTTGGCAAGACCCAAGGCATTGTTCTGGGCGGTGAGGTCATTGAGGTGCTCGTTGGCCTCGGCGAGCTCAGCCTCAGCCTGGCGACGGCCGCGGTCGGACTGTTCGAGGAGAGTGCGGGACTCTTCGAGCTCGCCGTGCAGGGCGTTGGCGCGGCGTTCGGCAATGCCGTACTGTTCGCGGTACTCGGAGGCGAGGCGCTGCTCCTCTTCAACACGGGCCTGCATGTCCTTGATCTCACCCTGAAGCTTCTTGATGTGCTTCTGGAGGTCGGCGTTGGCCTTGTTAGAGTGGTCAAGAGCGATCTCAAGCTCGTTGATGTCGGACTCAAGCTTCTTCTTCATGCGAAGAGCCTCAGCCTTGCCCTTAGCTTCAGCCTCAAGGGAAGCCTGCATGGAATCAATGGCGCGCTGGTGGCACTTGCTGGAAATGAAGAAGACAATATGTTGTTAATAGAGATCATGGACGCTATACATTCCAGTAAATGTAAATATTGCAGGGTTTTCATCGAATACTTTCCCGGATTGAATTCTAGGGTTAACTATTCACTCGTTTACATGTATATTTGTTTTTATTGATTTATAAAATATTATGTATGGATTATGGAAAATATAAATACTCACCGAGTGTTGTCGAACTCTTCTTCCTTCTCCTGGATGCGCCTGTCGATCTCCTGCCTGACTTGGCTGAGCTCAAGCTGTCCTCGGAGCACCTTGTTCTCCTCCTGCTCAAGAGCGGCCTCAGCCTCCTCAAGAGCTGCCTGCAGTTCTTCCTTCTCGATCTCGAGACGCTTGCGGTTCTTTTCGGTCTCGTGGAGGGATCGGCCACCCTCACCAATCTGGTCCATGAGGTCCTTGATCTCATCAGCGAGGTTCTTGTTCTCACGGCGCACAGAGTCGAGCTGCTCAAGGTTCTCTTCGTAGGCGGCCTTGACACGGAACAGTTCAGTGGAGTAGTTCCTGCATTCCTTCTGGGAGGCATCGAGTTCAGCGGCGAGGTCGTCAACCTTCATCTTCCATTCGGCAATGATCTTGTCGAAGTTCTTCTGCCTCTTCTCGGCGGCGTTGGCGAGGGTCTGGGCACGCTCGACTTCAATCTGCATGTCCTCGAGCTCAGCGCTGACGCGAGCCTTGGTCTTTTCGAGGTTCATGTTCTTGACGTTGAGCTGCTCGATCTGCTGCTCAGCCTCTTCGAGGCGAGCGGCGAGCTTCAGGCGGGCAGCTTCGAGCTCCTCGGCGCGAGCAACACCCTCAGACTCGTACTTGGCGCGCCACATCTGGGACTCGGCGTTAGCCTTGGACAGCTGGCGCTGAAGGTCGGCCTTAGCCTCGCCTTCCTCGTCGAGCTGCTCACGGAGACCATCGATGTCGTGCTCCAGGTTGCGGAATTTGCCGAGGATGGTAGCGCGTTCGCGGCTCTCATCGTCAGCGAGTTTCCTGGTGTCGTCAAGCTGGTTGGTGAGGGACAGCTTCAGCTTGGACAGCTGACCAACCTGGCTCTCGGCTTCCTCGAGCTGGCGGAGAAGGTCGGCGTTTTCAACGGCAAGCTTCTTCTTGGTGGCGTCGAAGTCGTTGAGGGTGCGGTTGGCTTCGTCAAGCTTGGCCTGAATCTCGTTGATGGTGTTCATGAGCTGCTTGTTCATCTTCTCAGCAGAGGCCTGTTGATTTTACCGTGCAGGATGCCCCAGACAAGAGGAAAAATCAACGATGATGAAAAATTTATTACAACGCACCTCCAATTATTCTATCTTGTAACCACTAAATATAGGTCATTTTTTCATATATATCTCAGGTATTGGGGTATTTTTACACGAATGCATTTCCAAAATGGGATATAACACAGCAATAGTAGGATTTGGAAAAGAGTTTGCCGGAACATAGGACAGGAGCTACGAAAAGAGGAATATCATGAGATTGAAGCATAAAATTCAGTAATCTGAATTTATTCTTCCATTACTAAGATCGGAGCTTCTGGCGTTGAAGTAGTACAACAATAATTTGTACGCAATGGCGCTAAGATACCAAAATTATTTAATATAAAATAAATATTCGAGCGATCGCAACTTTTGTTGAAGCTTCGACAACTTCGAAGTTCAAAAACATTGTCACGCAATGCAAAAATGCTAATTACAATCTATAAATCTCCTAAATTCAAAACAATTTCTATCGAGCACTGCTAAGTATTTCCGAAATTATAACCAGAATGGATTATATTGGTCACTATTTCGGGATAGTATTTCGGGTCCGCAATTATTATTGCGAATTAATTCATCCGCGTTAATTCGTGTATTCAAGAGAAATTTTACCTTATCATTGCTGAGCATATCGGCGGCGGACTTGGCATCGTTCAATTCCGAAGTTATTCCTTGCTTGTCGCGTTCAGCCCTGAGTGTTTTATTGTGGGTATTTCAATAATTTGACGATCATTGAGAAGAAACAGCTTCAGTTGAGTGAAATTGAATATGTATATAGTAAATTAAACGCTGAACGAAAAAAAGACGGCGATTGCTACAGAATTAGTTTGAACGAAAGCAAAATTTAAATATTATGAACTGAAGCGAAGTAATTTGAACAGAAATTGCTTGAAACGAACTGAATCTGTGATCGCATGTTTGTTAAGGAGAAACGGAACTTTCATAAAGCGAAATGAGAGTTTTTAATTGCGAAATTAAGTAAAAATGAGCGAACATAAACGCTGATAGTGACCGAGGTTTTATGCTTTCCTTCTAGAAAATAGCTTAACGCCAGGATAATTTTTTCCACGTTTTTTCTTTCATCTCGGAAAATGTAATTCTTGGAGACCACGGACAATTAGTATAGATTCTATTAATAAATACGGTGGAGGTGAGGATTAAATTAGAGGTTAGACGAGACAAAGGAAGCCCCATTTTCGGCAGCGGTAGGAAACATAAAATTGATACATTTGGTTCAGGTCGTACTAGTCAGGAGCTGGTAGGAAGTCGAAACATTTGTGGAAGGTTTTGATTATAAATGGAACGAGACTTCATTAGGTTTTAAAAAACCTCCAGGACTCGCTGTTAGGTTTTATTCTTATCGGGCTCATAATTGACACATTTTTTACTAATAATTGCGTAATTATTGACGTATTTTTTTACCTTGTCCCGAGCAAGACCGTCGGTGGCAGAACGGGCATCGTCAGAGTCGCGCTTGATGCTCTCCTTGTCCTTCTCAATCCTATGAGTTCAAATTAAACGAGTCCTTAGCGTAGATCCTTAATTTTCATTGTAATCTTTCCTTGTGTTACCCCGTGGAATTGTTAAGAAATAATTGTTCCAATTAAGGATAATTAGATCTCTAAATGAGAGTAACGTGGCCAAATCAATCAAACCCTTGAGATTTTTTTGCGGTAGTGTAATTAATTTTGGAAGCCTTGAAGTTTTTAGTCTGCAATTCGAATTTTCAAAATTGATTTTTAAGGAGTATTAAGAATTAAAATCCATGGCTGTGCAGATTCACGGTCTTATCAGAATTCTGGAAATTTGTAAACTCGATATTTTTGGGAGTTCGAGATACCGAGATAAATGGATTTATCTTGAAATTCTGATGTTAATCAAATAAAAGGATCTTGGAATTCAATCAATAATAAATTTAAGAAAATTATGTATAAATGTGAATTAAACAGAAGGCGCAATTGAATTATAAGGCCGTTAAAAATGACTCGTATTATAAATGACTCGGTAAAATGACTCGTATTAGTATTAGGCCCACTCAATAAAATATTATCCGAAGAAAACTAATAAAATATTGCGTTATATTGGAAGCTAAATAAATAAAGAAGCATAAAATATAGCAAAGGTAAGCATTGATTAAAATAATAAGCATGGACAAGAAAAATGTGAAGATTGATGATACTAAAAATTAACACTCCTATGATATATTTTGAATGGAATTGTATACTACACTGGTCGACTGAGAAGTACAAATATATAGTACAAATATTCAAAATGCCACAATCATATAATAAATTCACGTCAGTTTTATTTGTTCAGAAGCTGATTTATTGCAACCTGAATTCAAAAAATTGTTTTAATTACTGTCCTATTTTGAACTGCATAATTTGTTTCGCTTGGTTATCGCAGAAATAACTTGAACAAAAACTCATTTATAAATTACATACCAACCTACTTCGTAACTACGACCATTAATGCGTAAAGTAAGCCTGAATACTTTCATACCTATTACCATTAATAAAAGTAAAGCAAGCCTGAATACTTTTATAATAACGACCAATAATAAGTAAAGTAAGTCTGGAACTTTCATAACTAAGACCTTTTGTACGGAAATTAAGCCTGACGACCCACCTGGCCTTCATCTTGTTGAGATGGTCGATCTGCTCGGACATCTCAGCGACGGCATCGTTGTGCTTCTTGCGGAGAGAAGCGAGGGCGGCTTCGTGCTGGATGTTGGACTCCTCGAGGTCACGGCGGAGTTTTCCGAGCTCAGCCTCACGCTTCTTGTTGAGCTCAATCTGAGCAGAGGTGGCACCACCAGCCTCATCGAGGCGCTCGCTGAGCTCTTCGAGCTCCTTGGCGAAGTGGGACTTGCCCTTCTCGGCCTTGGCGCGAGCCTGGCGCTCGTGCTCGAGTTCCTCCTCAAGCTCCTCAACGCGGGCCTGGAGCTCCTTGATCTGCTTCTGGAGCTTGGACACAAGACCCTGCTCGTCCTCAAGCTTGGCAGCGAGGGAAGAGACTTCCTTGTCCTTGCGCTGGATGGTGCCCTCGAGCTCCTTCTTGTTGCGCTCGAGATCAGCGACAGCCTCCTGAGTAAGCTTGAGGTCACCCTCAACCTTCCTCTTGGACTTGTCGACCTCAGCGCGCAGCTTCTTCTCGCGCTCAAGAGAGTCCTCGAGCTCATCAAGAGTCTGCTCAAGCTTCACCTTCACCTTGTTGAGGTGGTTGCACTTGTCCTCAACGGCCTGGAGATCTTCAGCAGTCTTCTGGTTGCACTCCTGGAGGTGCTTCTTCTCCTTGTTGATCTTGTTGATGAGTTCATCCTGGTGGGCGATCTCATCGTTGAGGCTGCGGATCTGGTGGTCCTTGGTGGCCTTGTCCTGCTCAGATTTCTGGAGGCTCAGCTCCATGTCCTCAATATCCTTCTTGAAGGTGGCCATCTCCTGATCAGCCTTCTTCTTGCCCTGGAAGAGCTTGTTGCGGGCCTCTTCCTCACTCTGGAGCCTGTCGGTGAGCTCCTACAGGAGGGAAATTCCATTGCGATCACTTTCAATGCTGAGAAAACTTCAGGAATAAACTGATTACTTACACGACTAAAAAAAAAACGGATTTCGTACATCCCAATTTCACCGGCCGATAACGACTGAGAGAGTAACCAAGAATTATAAAAAGGTAAAATATTCACTAATATAAATTTTATTTGATCGTTTTCGTTGAGGAGCTGAAATCTTGATTTTAAGAACTCATAGGGCTTGTTTTCAATCATCGGTGAATAAAAACCAAGAGCCAGGTGAGAGGAAATACAATTTGAATATCATACCTCAATTGTAGCTTCTAAACTAGCAGAAGCCATTGTATCAATTCTCAGAATGAGGAGGAATGCGTTTCAAAAGCTTATAATCCTATTAAAAGTGAAGGCGTATCACTAGAGAGAACTAAGCACTAAGCACAGCCAGCGAGAACGGCCGCAAGGCCCGGTTGAGGCAGTTGAGTGTTGGTAAGCCTGAGCGAGACTGACGAGGGGAACTAGTTTGGCTGGCGGTACGGTAAGCCGCCGAACACCTGGGCACCTTACATCAACATGGGTGGGTAACGCCTGGCTTACTAAATTTAGCCACATACATTTGGATCAATACATAGTGCGTGCCAAATATGTCTAACGAGGAAGAGGCACTCGATGAAATGCGGCTGACACCTGTGATCGGGTCGGCAACTAAATATAACGCATTTGTGGCAGCTTCTAAATTTGACTAACATTAGGGTGCGCTTTTCATTATTGGGGAAAATATCTATCGGGAGGTAATAGCGTCAGCATTATTTTATAAGCACAGGAGAACCCCCACAAAATATATATAACGAATAAGAAGAGTTTAAATCTAAGCATATGTAATATATTGAATGTTCGATTAATCGGAATATAAACTATATTAAGATCGAACAATTAATGAAATAAACACCAATGATAAGCTTCAATTGGTGAATCAAAGCGTTATTTAAGATTAATTCTGCCGATAAATATCATCGAAATTCAACATTAAGAACCAAAAAAATATGTTTTTACATCAATCTAGTGAACACTTACATTGAGCTGGGCTTCGAGGTCGGCCTTCTGGGCAGCAAGCTTGGCCTGCTTGTCCATGAACTCGGAGGCGCTACCCTTGGTGGACTCGAGAACCAGTAAGAGGTCGTTCTTCTCCTGGAGAAGAGTAACATTCTGGCCTTCAAGCTTCTTACGGAGCTCGCTCTCCTTCTCGAGCTCAGCAAGAGCCTTCTCAGCCTTCTCCTCGAGGGCGCGAATCTCATCCTCGACGCGGGTGACGTTGAGGAGAGGCTTGACCTTCTGCCAGAGGCGATACCAGGGCCAGGTGCGGAGCTGGAGGTATTTCCTCAGGTTACGCTGGACCACAATCAAGGCAACACGTTGTTCCTGGAGCTTCTTGTAGTTCTTGCGGGAGATGTAGCCACGGATCCAGGCCTGCAGCCATGAGATGATCTTGGCCAGACGGTCGTCACGGATTTCCTCGAGCTGACCAAGGACACCGGCGCGGAAGAATACCTACGCGGTCGACCAGATAGGGGTACAAGTTAAAGTGAGAAATTGAGGTGACAGAAACGCGGGCGCTAAAGATGATCCAAAGATTTGTGATGGAAGAGTCGGACTGACAGTCTTTGGAACTCTGAGGCCGTTGAAAGATGTAACTAACTACATTGTCAGAGGGACTTTTTACTAAATTTCAACTTCATATTACTATAAATTTAGAGTTAAATTATCTCTTCCCTTCATTGAAGCAGAAAAAAGTCCAGACAGTCAGATTTATTTAATGATTGAATGCTAATTGAACTTGATGAGCAAATCGGGAGATGAATTGAAACAAAATGTATCTCATCTACGAATATATTAATGGTAAAGCTTACCTCTTCTTTGACGATGAGAAGACTTAACAAAAGCGGGCAGGAGATACGTGAATTAGTGGAAATATTATAGCTTTATTCAAGTTATAATTCCTTTTATTTTTTATTTGCGGTTTGTTTTGTTCAGTTAGTTGGAGCAATAAATTATTTAGGGTAGAATTAGTATGAAAATACCTTGGTAACTCCAAATCTGTACTTAGACGCGTCAAGTTTTACTGTATCGAGGATCATTTCGGTAGCTGCTTTCGGTTCTACAGGCTCCTTTCTCTCCATGTGGAGCAGAGAAGTGCTCAGTAGGGCGTATCTGAGAGGCGAAACTCTCTAATATATAAAACGGACAATAACTCTCTGAACCACTGAAATTTTAAATAAAAACACAAACTTTTCTAAATAAAACAAGTGTGATTCAACACGCAGAGGTAGGGTAAATATTCTAAAGGATAAAATAGGTTTTCTAAACAATTCAAACGCATTGGGTGACAGGAACACTAACGGGTAAACGGGGATGCTACTGAGTTGCTGGGAACATAAAGAGGAAGGTATAGGATGAAGGATTTGCAACTGGTCCTGGAATTGTTGCAATCGCCGAAGAGAAGGATCAGGATCTGAAGAAGGATGCCGTTAATGGTGCAAACGGACTCTTTCACGTACGGTACAGTAAGTTAACTAAACAATCACTAGGCACCTCGAAAACTCTGCCGAAATAAAGAAAATAAATATAGAAAATAATTCAAGATTCAAATAAAACAAGATCTTGAACGGGCAACTGAATAAAATGTTTCGATAAAATAATATTTGTGTTAAATAAATAACGAATAGGCAAGTGCCGTCACATGCCTTCGTATGGCCCATTCTGTACTTTTCAGGCTCCAAAGAAATTTTGTCTAGGATGAGTTCGGTGGCCTTTTTCTCGCTCTCAGCAGAGTTAGCTATCTGGGTGGAAAGGATGGAGTATCTGTGGGGGCAAAGAACCACCGGACGAAAGGTCATTTTCCGTTTTGCACTGAAATTGTGGATAGAAATACAAAAGACAATTCTAGCTAATTACACAGAAAAACGGGGCATGCATTTCCGGTCTTGGCTCAAGATTTTCTAACGGACGAGAGCATGAATCCGGTGAGTTGCTTTTCTTCTGTTGAGAGTGGGACTCAGCTGGGGAACATTTCACTCAATGGGGGAACTCATCACTCATTTGGGAAACACTTGGGGAACAGCCCCGCTAATGCTAGTTTGCCATGACACCGATTCTAGGAAACAGTTGTTGATATTCGGTTGATTGTTACGAAGTCGGTCTTGATACGTGATTTATGATCAAAAACCGTTTCTGTGAATCGGTGACAAAAGCTTTTCTGAAGTCAGAGTTCAGATTGACAGAAGAGGGAACAATCGCGTGGTACATGCAGAATCTCATTGCTAAGGGTAGGGTTTAAGAGCAATCACAAAAATCTGTCTTTAAAACCCGCAGAATTCTAATGACTGCAATGAAAAATCGATTCAATAGCATTCTCAGGCACGAAGGACTATAGGGAAAGGTTTCTAGATTGACTAATATTGCTACTGGTGATATAAAAGAAAGCGGGAATTCGAGATACATGCCTTCGTGTGGCCAATTTTGTACTTTTCTGATCCTAGTTCAATTTTCTCAAGAATGACTTCTGCCGCTTTCTTCTCAGTCTCGGTCGCAGCAGCTTCTTTGGATGCTAGAATGCAGTATCTGCATCGAGCCGTCATATTAAACATTTATTTAATTTGGGAACTTGGGAAGCTAAATACTTCAAATAGGGACATAATTTTTCTCGAAATCATTGGGAGCATATTGCGTAAACAAACTTGGTACTACTAGGAGTGCAAAGTTTACCGTGCGCATGAAATTTTTAGGGTAAAGACACATTCCAAAGAACGATGAGAACGTGGACTTATTTGCGGACATTTTCTGTTCTGCAAGAAAATTGGGGCCCGAACAAAATACCCAGGGAAACAATTTTTGGGAAGGAGGGCTTCGAAGTTAGAAAGGAGAACGCTTTCATATACTACAATAGTTCAAGCATATAATTTAAATTCAAGTGGAGTGCTAAGAGGGAGGGAGGGAGTAAGAGAGATGGGGAGGGGCAATCATTGGAGTGCAGCCAACATACCTTTTGGGGGGTGCAGTCAGAGGGGTTGAACAGATCATGGGTCCTTAGCGTAATAAATTACATATGTATGCAAAATAAATATATATAGAGAGAAATAATCAGGAAAGGGAAAATTAATTAAAACTATAATTCAGTGTGCAATGCGACACATGCATGAAAACACTTTGAAATGGGATTTACTGAATCAAGAAACAACAAAATAAGACATAAATAAGGGAATGTAAAACAACAAATTAGTAGCAATCAAGCGAGCGAATATAGAAAGTATAAGAAATATTATGAAGAGGGTGCCTCGTGGCATGTCTTGAATTGAAAACATGCAAGAGCAGTTTTCAGTATCCTGCTTTCAGCAACGAAATTTCGTAAAAGACGATTAAATTCATACACTGGCAAAATCATTGTGCATGAATTCCATTATTCACAGGCAGCCAAATCATGACATCAGGGGAACATTAAACAGTATTCCTAAAAAGTTGTACTGTCATGTCTTTGGTATTGTTCTACAATTTGTTTCAGTAGGCATGGATAATTTCTGAATAGGTTCAGGTAAAAATGCGGGGCAGATCAAGTGCCCTTCCAAACTGGGCTTGAAGGGGTGGGTGGGATAACAAGGGACTGATGTCACCGAGAGATTCTTTCATAGTTCTTTCCTGAAAGTCCTTCAAAGGAAATCGGGGCAGGAGATCCAGAGGGACGTTTTGGTTTTCATGATACAGAACAACTACTAACATAACAGGTTTATAGAAACCCTGTTTTCAACAAAACATCAAGTCTCGGGCAACTGGAGGGTGTTTGAGTTTACGGAATTTTCACAAGATTCAACTGCAAACGGGTTGAGTACATACGTAGATAAGTTTTCAAGTATACTGAAGGGAATATAAGTGTTCTTTGGGGGATAATTCGTAGGGATAAGTGCACGCGGGTCGAAAATTTGTAACGAATATTATACCTTGGTGTTACCAGTACGGAATTTGTCACTCTCGAGACCGACAGACTCGAGGACTTGGGCAGCGGCCTTCTTGTCGTCAGAGACTTCAGCCAAGATCTTGGCTCCGAGGATTTTGTAGCTATTTTAGGTAAGTGGAGCGGCGGTGTATATATATTGTTTAGGTAAGTGGGGTGGCGGTGTATATATATTATTTAGGTAAGTGGAGCGGCGGTGTATATATATTATTTAGGTAAGTGGAGCGGCGGTGTATATATACGGGCCAATCGCGACAGAAATGTGAAACGCAGGGGTTCCGAAGTGATTGGTTTCAGAGCAACATTCTCAAAGTGGTATGTTGTGCAAGGCAGATCAAATATTTGGAAACAGTGTAGCGCCGTAGTATAGTTTAAATTTTGATATAAATCGCATGAAAATTAATCAAACATTGTTTAGTTAGCAATAATTTGTATATAAAAAATACAGTAATGGTTGCAGTATAAAAGTCGACAAACCGATGTTCGAAGGCATATTTGAGTTGCAATGCAAGTAATAAGTGTGAATATTGTGTAATATTTTTTGGTGTAGATGAGCATTGAGAAAGCGAAGCGTTGCAGACGTTAAAGTTGAAGAAGCAGTGAAGACATCGCGCCGAGAAGCAGACAATAAAATAACCAAGTTAGAAATAAATTATAATAAACTAATAAAGAAACCTGAAGTTCCTGTCACGAGAGAACATCGATGAAAATAAGTGTCTAACTATGATGAAGTAGTGGTCTAAAATTTGAACTAAGATGAGAATGAGAGTGTTAGGGCACCCTTGCAGGAATTTTGTTTGATGCCAAACTTATTGACAAAACAAAGGGCTAAGCTTAATAGGAATGGAGAGAAATGGAAGTGTTATTTTAGTTTTTGGGATGGGATGTGGGCATGGCTATGAGAACGGATTGATAGACCAAAGTGAGGCGAGTGCAAAACTAAACGAGTTATTTAGAGCGCAATCATGTATACAACTTAAAAGAGCGTGTTGAAATCGTATGAATCAGTAAGGCTTATATGGCCAACCGAATCTACTTTCGAAGACTGTACGAATGAAGCATTATATACTGTAAAATAACCAAGCTAAAAGGCATCAGAAAATTTAAGTACTCCGACCAGTATCACGCCGGATACGAAAAGACGAACGAAATAAAACGGTATGATAGTAAAATGCAATGCGAATACGGCGTAAGTTAGAAATTGAACTTATACGAGAAGTAACTAGCATGTGAGCTATTAACGCGTCTTATCAATGTTACATAGAAATCGGAAATAAATATAAAATAGCCGTAAGTTAAAAGCTGCAAGTTATTCGAGTAGAATGAAAATACAAAAGAAACAATCAAGTTGGAAAACGATAATATTATAATAGGAGAAAAGTTCATTAAAAATCGAAAATATACCGGAAATTAGATGAAAATGAGCATAAGAAGCCTTATACGAATATAGATCGCTCTCGGTCCGATTAAAATGAAAAGATATTAATGGACGATCTCGCTGCAACATGCCTTGGTGTTGCCAAGTCGGAAGCTTTCAGGGGGCAAGGCGATATGAGTGAGGCAAACGTCGGCCGCCTTTTTGGGATCTTCTTGCGCTTGCATCAATAGAGGGGCAAGGATCATGTAGCTGCAGTGTCGGGGAAACACGAAAACATCCTTGAAATGTTGAAAATGCAAGAAAATCGAATATTGGCTCAAAATGACGCAGTAACTGAAGACATTACGCAGATTTCAATAATGATTTCGGTGAGATACAAATGTATTTTCGTTTATGTATCTTTCGAGGGTGTAGAATAAAATATTTTTGCGGGTATGAAATTTGAAAAGAATGAACTCTAATGCTTGAAAATTTATTCTCGCTTTTGATAAGGTGATAAACTGGGAGGAAAAGGAAATATCATGGAGGGAAAATCTCGCTGTATTGTTCATGCAGTCTACTCACTATTAAGCAAGAATGCCGACTAATTCAGCCAATGTCATGCACAAGGAGGCAAAATTTGTTCCTCCTCATGTCGGCGTAAAAACTTTCTATGCAATAGTATGGAATAGCGCTGAATTGCCAAAAATGTCTCAAGCGATTCCACTCGGAGACTGCAGATGCTGCTGGGTTTAATATGAGGATGCAAACACTAATGCAACAGCCTTTGTCTGAAGTTTAGCTGGTCTCGAGATCTATAATGTATTAATTTAAATTCAGATCACTCTGTCTAAGCACCTTGGTGTTACCAAGACGGTAGCTCTCAGTGGGCAATTGAATAGCTTCAAGACAGACACCAGCTGCTTTCTTCTCAGTATCCTGCTCTTCCATAGCTTTCGTGGCCAGAATTTTGTAGCTAAAAAGGAAGGGAAATATTGCAAAGACTGGCCATTTCAACTGTTTAAGTCCCGGAACGACCGCTTGCAATATTTGCATGCATTGGTTGGAGTTTTTTAGCATTGAAAGTCTCATGGCCAAATTTGATGATGTTGATTTCACTGAACAGTGTAAGAGTTATGCATTTCACGTGACAGTTTTCATGACAGTGACGGAAAAAGGTATATTTTAGAAATGTAATTAAAATATTCGGTAATAATGCGCATTGTAACTGCACTGTGGGGGCGAAACATGCTTATAGAAATACATTTTAGCCTGAAATGTTGAGAAACGTTGGGAAGGGAGACAATCATAAATCGGGAACTCATTGGGAAGACAGTAATACGGGAGGGAAATCCATGAGGGGTCACGTTCAAAAACAATGTGGAATTCAAAATATAAATTCATTGAGGAAAAACTTGGAAAAATTGGAGGGACGACCGCTGGGGTACGATTGGGGATTCACGGTAACGAATGGGGAATAAATAAAGAGGTTTCGGAAGGGTGCTATGAGTTTCTGATACAACGTTGATAATATTGATAATAATGAATACATGAACAAAGTTGATAAACTTTGGATCACATAATTGAAAGTATTTGCAATATATTCCTAATACTGGATGAAAAATTAGAATTTGATTGCAGTTATTTGATTGCCAACAAAAATGTATATAATAAATTTATTCAAATAGGTAGCACTTATCATTCAACGACAAACTCCCATCAGGGTTAGCTAATCTATATTACGATCATTAAAGCTTGATAATCTTGTGGCGATATAATTGGTTCTAAATATTTTAGTTCAATATTACACTAATTTGTCACTGACAATTTATGTAGTGATTAAAAATTATTGAATTTAAATAAATAATGGAATTATTAAATTGAATATTAAAATTCAAATTTGTTGAATTGCATGTTGTAATTAAAATTATTTAATTTAATATTGAAATTAAATTATAGAACAGAATGTTGATATTAAAGTTACTGAATTGATAATTGAAATTCAAATTTATTGAATTGAATACTGAAATTCAAATGATTGAACTGAAAGTTAAAATTCAAATTACTGAATTGATTATTGAAATTCAAATTTATTAAATTGAATATTGAAATTCAAATTACTGAACTGAATTATAAAATTTAATTTATTGAATTGACTATTGAAATTCAAATTATTAAATTGATTATCGAAGTTTAAATTTATTGAATTAAATATTGAAATTAAAATTTATTGAATTCAATATTGAAGTTCAAATTATTAAATTGAATATTGAAGTTTAAATTTATTGAATTGAATATTGGAATTATTGCGCTTCTGACGTACCGGTGCTTGAAGTCGGGGTAGAGCATGCGGTTGGGGAAGCCCTTGCGACAGATGCGGATGCCCTCAAGCACACCGTTACAGGTGAGCTGATGCATGACGAGAGCCGCATCAATGACACCTGAGGGTAGTGGTGACCAGGGGCGGGGTTAGACATAACTAAACAAAGGTTAAAAAATATAACTCAGTACTCACTGCAGTGAGTGACAGAGAGCGCATTTTCTCGTCGACGAAAACTTGAGGTCACGGACAGACGGACAGACAGACGGACATGGGGAGCACAATAGTGCATTTTTTCCATAAATGAGAATGCGCTAATAAGGTTACTAAAGTTACTATATAGAAAGGTTACGATATAAACAAAGGTTACTATATAAACAAAGAAGGGAACGCAACTGCGGATTGCATACCTAATACTACAAAATAATTGTAGAAAATTATTCAAGAATTATCTGTTAAGGAGTACGAAAATATTTTGACTCTACTCGTTGGCTACGGGACAAGAGATAATTGAGTAATGCGTACTAAGCGAATTCATTTGCTCCGAAAATTGTGTGATCATGGAAAACATTTCTAGTTCTAATTTCGTAAACTGCAATAAAAATATACCCATCAATAGATATTCGCAAAGAAAATATATAATAATTTATATTCAAGCACAAAGTTTACATTAAAATTTTCCGTCAGATTAACTAATGACAAACCCACCTTAAAATTGGATGGAACCTAAACATTTACTGCCAAAGAAATCATCATTTCTGAAAAATTTTAATCCAATTTGAACTTTATTATTATTTTGATCTGCGACGAAAAATCAGATGTTCAAGAAAACCTTACCAGCCGCCTTCTCTTCGTTAGGGATGATGCATCGTACAAAGTGAGGTGCGGTAGACCTGAGTACTGTCATCAGGTTGTTAAGCTGTTCCTGAGGAACAAACACACACCATCGAGGTTAATACAAAACTAGGAAGGAATTCCACCGACGGGGAAGGTAAGGCGAGTTTTCACTACATAGGAATTTCTATGGAAAATTTAAGGAAATTCAACGGGAGCCGGACACATTTTCCTCAAATGGTGGCTGGAAAGAAACGAGGCACAGGAAATTTCAATGAAAGCCTGTGCGGGATGCAATTCATAAATCAACGCTGCATTGGAGAGAAGGTATAAGGGTAGAATCGTCACCGTTGTATTGGCGCTTAACATTTTGGAATGTAAAAATCGGGTAGGTAGTAAGGACGACATGGAAGGGTAATAAAGTTAGTTCTATCTAGAATCCCAAAACTATTTGGAGATATTCCAGGTGCTCAAAACCTCTAATTTCAAAGCTGCACCGGTTTTCTACGATAGTAATTACATAACGGAGTGGAGCCTTTGATCGTGATTTAAAGATAAAGCTGAAAAAACTTCACATCCGCCGATCTCGTTCGACGAGTGAAACGGAACAAGAAGATTTCCGTGTCTAAAAACGTACAGAAAACCAGGAATAAGTTAAAAGATCAACAGATTAATCGCAAGGTATAGGAAATATTGAGAACTCGTGATCTAACGAGGGTCGAGCTGTGATTCTGATCACCTTTCAGGGATAAAATTTCAGGTTTTTTATGGTAGGGGCGATGAAACAGGCAAGGTAAATTGCCTTACCAGGCGACTTGGTCTCATTGGGGATAATACAACGGATGAAGTGAGGGGAGGTGCTCATCAAGACAGCCATCAAGTTGTTCAGTTGCTCCTGAGGGCACCGTAATTATTCATTAATTACTGTATTGATTGTCTTTTGTGGGCCAAAGTCATCCATATGGATTGGGGGAGGGGTGTCGAAATCGCGCGATCAATGGGAATGGGGGAAAAAGTGGAAACTGGGGGAGGGCATACACACATTATAGGGAAGTATACAGGGTTTGTCAACAATGTAAACAAGCATGGAGGGGATATAAATAAAGGAAGTTGTGCCTCGCACAATTCTTGGACACCGCCATCACCAGGTGCATCAAGTTCGGAAATAAAGAGGGAACGAGGGAAAGTAAAACTGTGTGGAATGGGTTATCATTATTAAAAAATTAACGTAAATATTCCATTTGGCTAAATGGAATAACATTCCATTCCATTTGGCTAAATGGAGTAACTAATAACGAATGTCAGTTGATGTAAAGAATTATTGACACTATCAACTCCAATGGGTAAATGTTTTCTGAATGAAACAGGTTTTCCAGTGATAAGATTTTTGACAATAAAATATTTATTTTCCAGATTTATTTTCGGTGTAACAAACTGCACGATAAACGAGGCATAAATATAGGCATTCCTCCCTAATATCACTTAGGGAGAGTTGACATTTAAAAATTTCAGAAATAAATCAATAGGGACCAATAAAGGGGAGAGGGGGGACGGCATGCGAGGGTAACATCGTACCTGCGGGCCACGGCGGCCGCTGCATGGAGTTCTCACATATTGGGCAGCTAATTTCTTATATATTATAATATATGTATATATATTATATATTATAGTATATATTATATAACAAATACATATTTATAAGAGATAATTGGGAGATAAGGGAGATCATTTCGTACCAGGAGACTTGGTCTCGTTGGGGACAATACAACGGATGAAGTGGGGGCTGGTCGAGTGCAGGGTCTTCATGAGGTTGTCACATATTGGGCAGCTAATTTCTTATATATTATACCAAAGAAAAATGTGCCCAGATTTGCGATGTGTTATATATAAAAGTGGATCACGTGACGGGCGAGAAAAATTTGAGTAAAAAAAATATTTATTTATAATATATTAATTTGAATATAAAAGAGTCATGAAAACAAAAGTTTCATCACAGAAATGAATGTGGGTTCGGAAAAACGTGGTATTGGAATTTTGATCCAAGTAAGAAGAATTCAATACGAGAAAAATATTAGCATTGAGCATGCGAGTTCATGATTTGAATGAGATTGTTTTAGTGTCCATAATATGTGTATGAAATAATAACATCAAAATGTGTGTTGATGTGATGCAAATATCCAGCGTGCCATCACAGTGATGTGATGGATGCATGGGACATAGGGGAGGGGAGGGTAAGAAGGGGGGAATAAAGTAGCGACTTAGAATTTATCATCTCAAAAATTGTAGAAGAAAAACAACATAAACGGAAATGCATTCAATATATCAGTCTTAAAAATGTGTATAGCATAAGACACAGTTTTTCATATACATAATATCGCAAATATTCATGGTATAAATAATGTTTTAAAATCTAGACACACAGTATTAGGTGAAATAACACACAAGCAAAGCTCCTTAAATAACGTTAACATGCCAGTTAGTATAATTAAACACTGTACAACATACAATGTATGACATTACAGTTGCAGGAACCTACCAGACCGACGTAACAATACATAAATATTTATCATAATTCAACAATACAGGGTACAGCGATAAATTTAATACAGAAACTCGTAGGTTTAAAAGAGTGATCTGAAAGTTTAGAAAAAACTCGTAGCATCTCGTGAAAAATTTCGTAAAAAGTACAATTTACAAATGCAATTTTTCCGATTACAGGGAAGTACAACTTGAGTGTAATACAACATGGGGGTAGTATAACTTGCAGGTAATAAAACTTGAAGGTAATTCAACTTGAGAGTAATGCCAGTTGAGGGTAATGTTTCCTAAAATTGCCGGTATCATTTAGGGGAAAAAATTCCCCTAAATAACGGTTGAGGCGAAAAATTTATATCAATTCCCGAGCTCCTTTGCGGGGATGATTACACATTTCTTTAAGAATATAGTTTAGGTATTTTGATCGAGCTGAGTTCTTAACAATTGGGGATTTATTTAAAAGAAAACGATATAAAGAGGGCACAGTTATCCGTCTACGTTTAAGAGATATGAAAGGTCATGGTTTAAATCCGGTAATATTGGGGGCAGGGGAAATAGAAAGGAATACCAATGGTATGCCAATGGGGGAAATAGAAAGGAATACCCTCTAATACTGGGGGCTTGGGGAACACATCGAGAAGTATCGGGTGCCAAAATACTTTCGGGTGGAATCGGAAAAGTATTTTTGTGCAAGTTATTTTCAACGATCGGGAGAGGGCATAACAAGGGATGGATTGATTTTATACCCTGTATCCCGAAGAGACAGTGGAGAAACCACCAGACTTCTTGCCACGGCCTATGAGGAGAAAAATATCATCAATGATCTTTAAAGTAAGAAGTTTGGGACCGAACAAACCGCCCGACTGCGCATACAGAAAATAATTGGAACGAAAGCTTTTTACTCGGATATATATTTCTAGTGATAATATTTTCATCTGGCAGATTTTTATTCTTTATGTGAATTTCAGGTTAATCGATATGAGTTTGCAGAAACTTTCTCGGTGAAAAGTGTATTTAAATAATGGATGGAGATAAGGTAAAAATCGCAATCGTTTCCAAAGATTTTCTGAAACAGCCAGGGAGTCCCACTACCGAGATGCAGCTTGAGAACGTATTATCGAATGTAGCTGCTTCCATCGCCGCTGAAACAGAAATTCAAATGAAAGGCACGCTCACTTTGCCGTTAAATGGTTAGCAAAGCAATGAACATTTTGATTCTCCCGCTTCGAGTTACGCCGTAATATGAGCTGCGTACAGAACCAGCAACGAGTTCACATAACGGCGCGAAAAGAACAATCAAAGAACCAAAATGTACATCTTTATTTTCTTTCTCTATCTATGACAAGTCATGATTCAGATTAGCTCGTTAATTAATATCTTAACTTTTCTAAACCTCAAAGTCTGCTTCTCTATGAACATGACTTGTCAGAACTCTGAGTCTCAATGAATGCATCCAAGTTTTAATACATAAAATTTTGGAAGTTAAATTTTCTGAAGACACAAGTTGATTTGAATTGGAGTAAACTTCATCCATATTTTATATAGATGATTTATTTTTTATATTCTTATTGAGACCGAGAGTAAACACTTCTCACAACAATTTAGTGAGCGCGTTATGGAAGCGAAAGATGCACTGTGAATTAGCAGATAATTACCCTGTACATGCCGGACACGGTCTGGAAAGCAGAACCCTTGGCACGTTTGCCACCTGTAAGAGGGAACACAAACATACTCCAGCTTTAGCTTGGTTCTTAATACATACAAAAACAGGAGCGTCATCGTTCATTGCCTCAGTATCAGTTATTGCAGGCGAGGTAACGTCAATGGTGTTAACACAAAACGCAGGTGAACTTTGAAGCAAAACTCGTTAATCCCACACATCTCAGCACATCATTGTTACAGAAAAGCTAAACAAGTGAGAACTTTCACAGTAAACTGCAATGTAAATTGGGCAATTTTTTGAGTAATCTGCGTAGCATGACCTCCGCCAAAAGCGAGTTGGAGTCATTTGTAAATGGTTGAAAAAGCTAGAAATACCAGAAGATAGAATTCAGTCAAACTCAAATTCGTCTGCTAATCGATGCAAGCAAATTAAGTTAATTGAGCGGCAGTGTAGATCAACTTAACATATTGTTAAGTCGAGTAGATTAGCTTGGCTATTTTAAAAGCAATGAGTTTGGTTAGAAATCACACAGCTTTTTAATTTATGATAAAAAACGAGCGGCAACGGTCAATAGTTACCCTGTATAGTAGAGATACGGTCTGAAAACCAGACCCTTTGGCTCTTTTGCCGCCTGGGTTGCGTGCCAAGGTTGAAGGGGATTCAGAAATGAAAGGAGAAGGAAAGGAAAAAAGGGAATAATTACTACGGGTAGAATGGTAACGCTATTATTATCCTTTATCAATGCAATTGTTCACCGCCCATGTTGGTGGGTTTCGGTAACTTTTCTAGCGGGAAACAAGCGTTCGGTAGTTTTAGAATCGAACGTGGTAGGGGAAAATTGTGGTAATATAACAGGGTGAACTCGACTTGATCATTGATCGAGTTTTAATCATGATAGAGACTTGCTAAACTCGGTTTGACTAGTAGGGAGAACACACAAGTTCGATGGTTCTGAGATCGAACTGGGCAGAAGTTGTTAGTGGGAGTCGAAGGCATCACTCAATTTGAACGTGTCGGGGTCATCAGTCCTTTGTAAACTACACAAGGGATAAACTATGTTTTTAAGTTCAAGACACAATTTGATAATTTGAGGTCATGAAACAAGAAATGCATTGAAAAATTCCTATGTCTCTTTAAGAATTAAAATTAATCAATTTAATATAAGTATAACAATCGAAAACTGAACGGAAATGATCCGTTCATTTTAATATCATACCTGCTGCTTAATTTCCAAGTTGGGTATTAAGTGGATTAATGTCGACTTAAAATATCAAAATTTATAATTCACCTGAACATTATCACTGACTAGTAGGATGGAGATCTACCAATAATAGGAAAATAGCTGGAAGCAATATTTTCTGGGGTGAAAGGTACTTCTGGTAGATATCTATTGTAAAGTATGTTAATTATACGGATGAAATGAAGCCCATATTTGTCATTTTTGCTACACTTTAGTATGATATTAATTGTATTTCCATTGTAGTGTCAAGTGGTAACGATGTGGTAGTTTTGCCCAGCCAGGAGAAGACACTCTGTGGGAAGAAGAAAAATTCTTAATATTTAAACTATATTTTATCTAATATCTTGAAGAAAATTTAATGGACAAAAAAAAAAACATAATCTCATTCTCAAAAACCGCAAAGAAAATAAATGTTGATGACAGCAGAAGTAAAACTTCATAGTATGAGCTATAATGAAATATTATACGAAGCTTTGCTCATAATGTGATCAATGATTGTTGTTCCATGGAGCGTTATAAGTATTTTATTCTACTTTCTGAATCTGCATTGCATTCAAATGACAATTTTCACACTGACCTAAGGAATGATTTAGAAATGAGTTAATGATTCGGTAGCGTAACCTTTTTTTACAGCACTAACCATCTTTTGATTCTACTTTAAAAGCATATTTCTCGCACATGTTCCCTATTAACTTACCACCCTTGCCACCAGCATCACCGCCACCAGACTGGCCGGGGTGGTCAGCGAAGATGGTCTGGATGAGTTCGCTGGTACCCTTCTTGAACTGGTCGACGACCGTGTCGTTCAGGGGATCCTTGTTCTTCTCGAGCCATCCAGTAAGGTTGTAGGGGACGGTACCTGAAGGATACGGAACTTGTCACAACAGATACATGCAGGTAGCGATGAAATAAAATGTCTTCTTATACATATTTCTACAATTTACCAAATGTGTAGTGTAGAAACCTGTGGGGAGTGAGAATGTGGTAAGGGTACATAGCCTGAAGGACGGCACGCAACTTGTCAAAAGTAACAGATGCAAGTAGCTATGAAATAGAATTTCTTCTCGTTCGTTTTTCAATTTCGTAGAGCCTTTGAGTGAAGTGCATAAAAAGTTTACCCGTTCATATCCTATCGAAGTTTTTTTTTATTTTTTTGCTCGCTATATATATATATACCAAACTAATGATTAACGTGCCCTCGAAGTTCGGTTAAACCAAACGTAACGACAATCGTTTCGTAGAATAGTAATAAAAGTCAATGTAATAATGAATACATTCGTAAATTGAAATTACTCCACTAGGAAGTATTGGTACATTGAAAAAAGAAATGACCGTGTTCAAAGAATTAACACAAAATGTTATTCTCATTTGTTGTCCCAATAATACTCCATTTGATTGATACTTAAAGAGGAAAGGAAATCAGATGTATAATTGTCAAAAATAATGCTAATTTTAAATACCTCTCCAGGTTAAATGGAGAGTTTGTGTCCTACCATGGCCTATATTATGTATTAGAAGTATATTGACAATATTTAAAGTGTATCTCACCGGCGTAATGCACAATGGCGAAGTGAGCCTCAGCTTGGCCGGGCTTGGGGGGCTTGGGCTTGATGAAGTTGGGGGACTTGCCGAGATGGTTAGCGTTCAACTTCTCAGTGAAGGACTTGTCAGTGGCCTTGGGGAACATAGACTCTTCCTCCAGGATGGAGAGAAGACCCAGGGGCTGAGGAAATATACAAGTAGAATCTTGACAACTCATCAAATATTAACAGCGTTCATAATCTATATGACTCAAGAAGTAGGAGACAATATTGTGAACAATATAATTTCATATAATTCATGTAGATCATTTAAAACGAGAATTATTCCTGTCTTATAATATAGGAACTCACCGTGTATTCTAAAGACATTCATTACAGTACACTAGATGCAACACTTCCCGACTAAAACAACTTTGAAAAGCAGCATTTTGACGAGCGTTGATGGTTAATTAGCGAGGAGACAATATCAGGAGTAAAGTAGGAAGGGAAAGGCATGGGTGTCAAAACAACAGAGTTAAGCTCAGTAAAGTGGCTAAAAAATGTGTAGATACTCCATTTAAGCAAATTTATTAGTGAGAAATAAAATTTGAGCAACAAGATTTATTTTTGTACGGCGGAACGATGCGAAAAGCCGTTGTTGGCGTTAAGTTTTAAAAGCTACCTTCTCGATCAACTCTATGCAGGCTTGGAGATCCAAACCAAAATCGATAAAGGTCCATTCAATTCCTTCTCTTTTGTACTCCTCTTGTTCAAGTACAAACATGTGGTGGTTGAAGAATTGCTGCAACTTCTCATTGGTGAAATTGATACACAGCTGTTCGAAACTGTTGAACTGAATCGAGAGAAGAAAAGCCCACATGAGTTTGTGGCTGCGATCAAGATAAAAGTGAACTTCATAGGCGAGAGATATACGAACATAGGTCGGGGAAAGTTCTTTGTCTTAGCAAGAACTTTAAATGGGAAAGACACGCAGACATAGACACACGAAACGAGCGCACCGTTTCCCAATGACGGTTACTCAAAGGTCAGGGACTTTTAAAGATCCTGTGGAGAAGGAAGGACTTATGTGCTCAGTCTGCTTGAACACATGCGACAAAAAGGGTTGTTAGTGGATCATTGTCAGGTTAAGATGAACGGGGAACCGATTCCAATTACGTAATCGATAAAGGAACAAGCGTTCTATATTAAAGCAAATCTAAAATTTTTCCCTCTCAGTCTCAGACGGGAGAGGATTCTTGAAGATTGAATGAGCACTGAAGACTCTCATAGTCTCAGTGTTTTACCTTCTCAATGAGTTCAATACAAGCTTGCAGATCAAGACCAAAGTCAATAAAGACCCAGTCAATGCCCTCTCGCTTATATTCTTCTTGCTCCAGTACAAACATGTGATGGTTGAAGAATTGCTGGAGTTTTTCATTTGTGAAATTGATACACAGCTGTTCGAAGCCATTGAACTGCACGATAACAATGAAAATGGGCCGAATGAATAAATGTTTTCCATTCTTTTTGAAGTTCTTGGAAATTTTAGCCGAGCGGGACAAAAAACTGGGGCAATAAACATTTACGGACCCAAACATCGTTGGTGAACTTTACTGGAACAGAAGTTATTCTAGTGAGGAGAAATATTCCGTTAATTAGGAGGATTGGGAGGGAGTTTACATCTGCTCTGGGAACGTTGGGGGAGGGAATGGAATGAAGCATTGAATTACAATTGGGACTGGAAATAGCCAACGGGGACAGTACAAAATGCTGCTTTGCTTTCGTTGTTTGAAATTCATATATTATTACCAGGCACCAGCTTTGAGATTGGAATTAGTAACAACTCAATCATCTTATAAATAATATTAAGGGCTTCAACGCGGCTACAAGAACATGGAATATAGAATAAGTGTATTATAATGGGAAACATTTTCAAGGGGAATTCCAGCATGCATCTGTTATTCGGGAGGCGATTCGAAAATCGGGAGAATACATAACAACATATTGGAGGGAGAGCGAGGGAGACTGAGTTGGGTGGTGGGACACTGTAGGTTGAAAGGAAATACGTCTAGTAAGAAAAAAGTTTCCAAGTAAATGAGTTCTAGATAAGAAGTATGTGTCTTGAGTTATTCCTTGAGCTCGATGTTGAATGATTTCCCGATCTAGCCTAGTGGGGTCACTAGGCATGAGACTAAAACATGCTACTACGAGGAGGTGAAGTGCTGAAAAAACACTTATGAAAATGCGCTCACTTTGCCAGGGTCCACAAACATTTTGTGCCCAGTTGATGGAGTGCAAAATTCATTCAATATAGGGAAACTCGGATTCTAATTTTTACTATTGTTCTCATCGATGCAGGGGCTACTAATTCTCTAATATGACCTTCAAAGTGCATTTAAGGTAGATTCAATGCAAGAATAATAAATCGATTACGGGGAGCTAACTATGTCGCTAACGATAATTAAATCTTGGGAATGTACATCATAGAGCCTGCTAATTCGGGATTTAAGTTACCTTCTCGAAAAGTTCAATGCAAGCTTGTAGATCCATACCAAAATCAACGAAAGCCCAATCAATTCCCTCCTTCTTGTACTCTTCTTGTTCAAGAACGAACATGTGGTGGTTGAAGAACTGTTGCAACTTCTCGTTACAGAAGTTGATGCAAATTTGTTCGAAACCATTGTACTGTGGAAAATTTTTTGACAAGAATACAAAGAAGTGAGCGATAAGTAGAATAGGGTGAGGAAAATAAGAAGCATGAGGAAATAATTATCCAATACAAACGCCGCGTAAATGTCCACTCGAAACTCTCGGGCGAAGATTATTTAGAAGTCTTCGTTAGGTCTCGAGTAGCAGCAATTTTTTGTGAGCTTGAATGTAAGCATTTAGTTTGGCTTCAACGTGACATTTGTTATAGAATCCAATTCGGTCAAGAGAATTGGAATATTCTTTTTGAGTAAAGCTGTCGGACTCTAGGCATGGAAATATGCTGTCGAAGACATCATTTGTACCTTCTCGAAGAGCTCAATGCAAGCCTGCAGGTCCATACCAAAGTCTACAAAGACCCAATCAATTCCTTCGCGCTTGTACTCCTCTTGTTCAAGAACGAACATGTGGTGGTTGAAGAATTGCTGCAACTTCTCGTTACAGAAGTTGATGCAAATTTGCTCGAAGCCATTGAACTGTTAGATTTAAACAAACACTTTTGAGTCTTGCGTTCGCTAGTTCTTATTCCCTTTAGATGCCCAACGAAAGTTGGGTGATACATTTCCTCTTAGATAAAGTGAAATAAACTGTTGGAATATAAAGTTTTGGGGTTCGTACCGCTGCGCGAGATGGTCGAGCTGGGATTTAAGTATCCGCCTTATTTTGGCTTTTCGCACGTCGGTTAAAAAACTGGGGTGAATATTTTTTGGAGGAGGGACATATCCAAATTTTGGTTCGCACTCATAAAAAGGGACAAGTTGAAGAGCAATGTCAGAGATCTGATACATGGGGGACATGAAAAAACTGAAGAAGTCAGTATAACGAAACCGTAGTCAGTAAATGGAAGCTCCGGAAGATTGTTGAAAAAGGGAGACGCTTGAAATGAAATATAAAAGTGGGGACATACAAAGATACTTGGGGAAAATGGAGGGCTTAGATAAGTTTTCCAGAAAATATTAGACGACCACTTGCTGGTTTCTCGTATAAAAGGGGGGCGGGGGGTAAATATTGGGATTCCGCACGTGATGGAAACTTTGGACACTTATTACCTTCTCAAAAAGCTCAATGCAAGCCTGCAGGTCCATACCAAAGTCTACAAAGACCCAATCAATTCCCTCCTTCTTGTACTCTTCTTGTTCAAGAACGAACATGTGGTGGTTGAAGAATTGCTGCAACTTCTCGTTACAGAAGTTGATGCAAATTTGCTCGAAGCCATTGTACTGTCGACATTTTCAAGCAAAATATCTGAAATTGCATTCTCGGGCCACGCCTCAAATTTCTGTATAATAATTTGTAAGGATTGGATTGATTGGGTACATTTCTGGGGGTACATTTCTTGGAGGGGAGCCTAGAGAAATGGGGTCTGATCGTTCATCGCTGAATAACTTATCTAGGTAACGATAATCATCGCTAGGAATCAAATGGAAAAATAACTTGAACGAAGAATTTGGAAAAAATGAAGTGTAAGATTTAATGAAGACTATAATAATAATAATTATAACGTACATTTATATCAATATATTTCAGTATTTCAATATTTCAGCTATAATTACCGAGTGATATTAATATTCTTTTAGTGGAAACTTACGTCGAAGATCTCGAAGCCAGCAATGTCCAAGACACCGATGAAGTGGACACGCTTGAGGCCAGTCTCAAGAGTAACGTTACACTTCCTCACAAGCCACTTGAAGACGCGGTCAAACATGGCCTTAGCCATGGCACCGACGGAGTAGGATACTTGCTGCACGTTCCTACCCTGGGTCACGAACTCGTTACCGACCTTGATCTTGGGCTTGGTCAAGTTCTTGTACAGATCAGCGCCGTCAACGCCGAGCAGCTTGCCGACGATATCACCGACCTAAGGGAGAGAAAAGTTTCTCGCGTTGACGAAAAATGCTGAATGAAAGAACGGTTTGCAGGTAAATACATTAGGGGTAGGATACTGGTTTTCTACAATCGGAGTAAGAAAGAAATCAGTGAATGAAGATTCGGCTTATCCTGATGATTTAAGATAGTGAACTACCAATGACGGTTGATTGCAGTCGAATTAATTTGCTTTTAGATGCCTATCTTCACAGAATAATATATTCAGCCAATATTCTTCACTCGTTAAAAATATTTGAAATGAATACATATAAAAAGAACGATGATGAATTGCAATCAAACTAACTTGCTTTTCGATGCCTGTCTTCACGAAATAATATCTTCAGCCAGTATTCTTCACTCGTTAAAAATACTTGAAATGCATACATATATGTAAAAAGAACATCCTACTTAATCACCTCAGTGCCGTCGGGTTCAGCCTGCTCCTCTCGACCTCTCTGCTTGAACTTCATCTCACCGAAGTGCATGACGCTGGCAGTCACCTTGTAGCAGTCATCCTTCTCAGTCTGAGTGAAGCCCAACACATCGAAGGCAACCTGTGTGATGCAACGGGGAAATATGAGACGCTCTGCCCGTGAATATACAGAGTTTTTAGTTGCATGTGTTTCATTCAGCATCTATCCAAATAAAGATTATTTAGGTTAGATATTTTCAGATTATTTGGGATTGAAGTTGAAGTATTTAGGAATGTCGTGGTACTTTAGCGAAACATGTGACTGGAAATGCACCGCGAAATATTCCAAATTTCCTAAAAAGTGATTTTTTTTCAATAATTTTTGCTGTGAGAACAGTTTGATGTTGTTTTTTTCAGTGAACTAAAATGTGGTTGTCATAAAAAAAATTGTTTTGCATTACGGCTTCTATCTTCATTAAATTTAATATTTTCATAAGGTTTGAAGCAAAAATTATAATTCGCGTTAAAAATTACTACGAAATAAAAAAACATGCAATTACGTTATTGATAATTTAATTTGAGCATTAAAGTATCCTTAAGCAGCTGAAGAGAAACTATGAAATGAAATGCACAAATACGAACAGCTAAACATTATTCTAAGGAAATATGAACAACGGAACATTTAATCTGAAGAAATCTTAACAGCGGAACATTTACTTCGAGGAAATACGAACAGCGGAACATTTACTTCGAGGCAATACGAACAGCGGAACATTTACTTCGAAGAAATACGAACAGCGGAACATTTACTCCGAGGATATACGAACAGCGGAACATTTACGTCGAGGAAATACGAACAGCGGAACATTTACTCCGAGGATATACGAACAGCGGAACATTTACTCCGAGGATATACGAACATCGGAACATTTACGTCGACGAAATACGAACAGCGGAACATTCAATCCAAGAGGCTGGTATGTCAGCGGATAGTTCCAGAAAATGACTGGTATAGTTTCCAATAACGGAAAATTACAGCTGAATTCCAAACATGAATATAAAGATTTTTAGAAGTAAGTTTAAGAGGAATGAATCTGAGCAATTTATTGCCTTTTGATAAGTGGAAGGTATTTTTTGTTTGAATATATAATACAAGGCAATTAAACTGATGCAATTCAAGTGTTCAGGGTAGGGGACGATTGCTTTACATTTCCGTAATGTAGGTGGAAATTCTGGTTTATACGTCAAAAAGGGGACACGAGGAGGGACCTAATGTTGGTTAACTTACATCAGTGAACTCCATCTCTTCAGCATCATCGATGGATGCGACAGTAATTTTACCCTGGGACACATAGTGATAATCGTAGATGTCGTTGCTGAGGCAGCAGATGGCTGCACGTGCGAAAGGACAAGAAAAAAAATTTAAATTAACCTCCGTCTCTGTGAGGGCTATAACGTCACAATTATTGATTAAAATGCTAGCGCTTCGAAATCATCGTGAAATTTATGAGTTTGTGATGGTGAACTTTGTACAGGACGTGGTGATCAAGATGACAGGACATTAAAAAGCTTGTTGCTGCTACAACAGAAAACAATCAAATGCGAAAAGAAGTCTTAGTGATTACAGTATAGATAATGTTAATAACATGCTGGAAAAAGGCTAAAGTTTATGTTGAGAGGTCAAGTGAAACTCGTAAGTAAAAAGCCACTGAGTAACATCGTTGGTCACGGTGGATCAGAAGTGCAAATAAGGCGTTATTGATGGTAATGATTACTCCTATGGTTGCGACCAAAATTTGTAGGAAAAGGCGCATGCAAATTTTTTACTTTAAGCGATGACACCAAACTAGTTGGCGGATTACGACGCTAGACGATTCAACTGGTGAGGACAGACTTACGTCAGTGTATTCCATCTCCTCAGCGTCGTCAATGGAGGCAACAGTGACTTTGCCTTGGCTTACAAAATGGTAGTCGTAGATATCGTTTGAGAGGAAGCAAATTGCTGTAGGTTGTCGTCCACAACAAAGTGTCAGGGAAAGAGACAAGTAGAAGTCTTATTAATTTAACGCCTTCCAGTTGGAGACCGGGCAATTGGGGAACCATTTTGAAAAAGTAGCATTCAAGGAAAGGGTGACAATACTAAGGACAATAGGGAGTTTTATTGAGTCCATCAAGGGAATACAGGAACTTTCATGTAGCACAGCAGAAGTATTCGTGCCAACCATTATTAAAAGGGAACATTTTTCTCACATTTATTTGGTTGAAGATTATAAAACCACATACGATATAATTTATTTCTCAGAAACATGACTGGGGTTCCATAGACATGTTCATTTGAAAATAAATGCCGTCAGATATTTTGACGGGAATCAAAAGGAAGGGGGAACACAATGCATATTAAAAGTAATTGAAACTTTCTGTTGATAATACAGAAGTTAAGGGGCGGGGGGATTGCTGTCCGACGCTAGACGTCGACGACTTGAAGTTCCTGCACTATCATTGTTGATATTTTGCCAAACTTTTGAGAAAAGAAGTATACAACGCAATCAGCAATGAATTTGCTCATGCAAGTGAATTTTCACTGAAGGTCAACTACAATCAACGATGATAGCGAGCAGATTTCAATCAAATACATGAACGACGAAAGGATTTACTTTTACCAGTACTGAACAAATGTTTATACCTTGATCACCTGTTATTAAAGTAGACAACAGTTGGGTTCAAAAACTGATTGGGGCAGTTATTCGAAGAGTTAAAAGTTAAAAGATATGGGACAAAATTCTTATTTTGGGTGGGTGGGGTTTCCAGAAAAATAATAACTATCATTGACCTATCGACGGCCAATGTTTGGGGTGGACTTTATCTTAATCAAAGGGAATGATATTTTTATGGACGACAAATTAATTAAATTTAATAATTAATTAAATTACCGATAGGGAGGATGCCGATGGATGAAAAAATGAATATCATAATGCAACATGAAAATTCAATGTGGATCATTTCACTTACTGGGAAACATTCTGGGTATACCTCATAACACAGATCCAATAAATTTTACTCAATTGGTGATATCTTAACTTCCGATTATTCTCAAAAATACAAGATATTCTATGTATTCCAAAGGAAAAATAATGAGAATATGATAGTAATGTATAATCAGATTAATTGATGTCAATTTTTTTACGGAAAGGTTGTTCTGAAATAAGTTAAAATTAAAACTGATTTCTGCTTGTAGTTTTAAGCAAGTGTCTCGAAGCTTGACACTATTACTCTTAATCTTTGATACTGTTGTTGGGGATATATTTATATGTGTTTGTGAGGTGGTGAGACAGGAAGTGGTACACGTCGAAGTAGTATTATTATGTGAGTAGGACTAGTAGTAGATGGTGGTATGGCTGGTAATATGTGAGTATTGGCGATGTAAAGTACACATGCCATCATAGCCATTGCAGTAAACTGGAAACTACAAAGATATAGTTTATAGGTTGAATCGTTGATGAAAATTTTTCTGTTGTTGGTGTTGTAAATATGATGGTAAGTATAGTAGTTGCTGCTGGTGTAGCATTCAATAGTTTCAGTAGCCAAGAATTACTGTTGCATAGTTATTGTCATGAAAATGATAGTAATTAGTAGTTGCTGCTGGTGTACTATTTAATTGTTTATGTAGCCAATAATTACTGTTCCATAGTTTGTGTCATGAAAATGATAGTAATTAGTAGTTGCTGCTGGTGTGGTGAAAGGGAAACTTACGCTTGATGGTGGGGACCTTGTCGGACATCATCTGGTAGAAGATATGGTAGGAGCGCTCCAGAGGCTGCTGGGAGATGACACGGGCCTTCTCCAGCAGGTAGGTCTCAATATCAGCGCCCGACAGCTTGCCGGAGGAGCCGAAGTGGATACGGATGAACTTACCCTGGGGACAAACGGGATTTGTTTCTTAACGGGAAATAGAAATTCAAGACGATGTGCGCTGAATATATTCATTAGATATTTATCTATACATGTTAAGTGTTTAGCCGAAGTGGATACGGATGAACTTACCCTGGGGACAAACGGGATTTGTTTCTTAACGGGAAATGGAAATTCAAGACATTATCACAGTGCGCTGGATATATCCATTAGATATTTATCTATGCATGTTAAGGGTTTGGTTTAGGAACGAGTTTCCGAATCAGCGTCTACAGAAATTAGGAATAACATGATTGGATGGAATCAAAACGGAGGAAATTCGATAGAATTTAAGAAAAAGAATTGTTTGAATTGAAAGCTTAATTTTTTGACTGCGAACGTTTTTTTCTACCCTGAATGACCAAAAAATCGGAGTTGACGTTTATAGAATAAAGGTGAATAATTATAAAATTTGTTCGTTCAACGATGTGTTATAAGGTGAATTTGATGAAAGTTAAATTTCCACTTACGAAACGAGAAGAGTTGTCGTTACGGACGGTCTTGGCATTACCGAAGGCTTCCAGTACAGGGTTGGTCTGGACGATCTGGTCCTCCAAGCTCTGTACGCAAGGGTTTAATTGAGTCAGTTGGGTTTAATAATCTAGAACATTGGATTGATATATCAGAAAAATGGACGTTATTACGGACTTTTTAAGCCCTTCCATGATAATTGAAGGAACTATTTAACGAAAATTAGGGTCCTATTGACTTTATCCTTGCCCATTGTTTAGACCCAAAAGTAAATCTTGGAACTTTCAATTTTTACGAATCACCTATATTTTCACGAATCACCTCTATTTTTACGAATCACCTCTAGTTATGCACAAGGCAAGGAGTAAAGTTGGTAGTTATCAAGATTGAATTTGCGCTCATAAGTTCTACTGAAATATGTTCATGTTATATCCTAGAAACATAATCTTTTTATATTTCTTCCTAACCTGCTTCTGCTCGGCATCCTTCTTCTTGGGGTTGACGGCAACGTTGGCGAAGTAGGCAATTACCTTCTTGGTGTTCTCGGTCTTACCAGCGCCAGACTCACCACTGTTGGGCACAGGAACTTTTTGAGTGAATTTTGTATGCAAAATAAGAATAAATACGTACAGAAAATCGAGGAAAAAAAAGTTTATTTCCGAGACTCACCACTGTTGGGCACAGGCATTTTTTGAGTCAATTTTGTATGCAAAATAAGAATAAATACGTACAAAATCGGGAAAAAAGTCTTTTTCCAAGTAAAGCACTTTTTGAGGGAATTTTGTATGCAAAATAAGAATAAGTACGTATAAAAATCGGGAAAAGTCTTTTTCCAAGTAAATCACTTTTTGAGTGAATTTTGTATGCAAACTGAGAATGAATACGTATAAAAATCGGGAAAAAAGTCTTTTTCCAAGTAAAGCACTTTTTGATGAATTTTGTATGCAAACTTAGAATGAATACGTATAAAAATCGAGGAAAAAAGTCTTTTTCCTAATAAAGTTGCTGAATGACGAATGCAAAATTTGATGGTGATATTGAATTGCAAAGTGAAAATTTGATTAAATTCAACATGTACTAATATTTAACGCTGCATGAAAGAAAGGGTGCTTGGTATATATGTCATTCGCTTTTTTTTTCATTATCTACATTTTTGAATTAACAATACCGATGGATTCCATATTTATTGTCATATGTTCACAAAATTAATAACGTTAGTATTAAGAAAAGAAACTTACGTGATAAGCATAGACTGGTTGTCGTGGTCTGTGTAGAAGAGAAGGAGGGAAAATTTATTAGAAAATTATTATCAAGCTTAATTTATTAGAAAAATTATTCCTAGGCAAAAGACGGGAAACCTAACCGTGAAAAACTATGCACGAGTCTAATATTGTAATCTGACGTTTTCAACATAGTGTGAAGGAACTCGCATCGTATGATAATTCCATTTTACCATTTATATGCAAATAAATTTACGGTTTTAACTTCCGAATGTCCGTTCAACCATCATCATTGGTTGAGAATATAAGTATTCAATCTTTACTTGTTGGAGCTTGAATTGAGAATATAAGCATTTTCTTGGAGCTTGAATAAAAATGTTGGAGCTTGAATAAAAATCTCATAGTTAAAAAATGTCAGGTTCTCGCCCCTGTTTACTCATGCTCTGTAGGGTGGAGATTATAAACATAACCAAAATAGACTGGGTGGCTGGTAGGGTCTCTGACGGCCGAGAAGAAGTATTGGACCAGAGCCAAAGTTGAGCCCCAAATTGAAGTTTAGAGGTGAAAATATAAAGACCCGTTGATCAGGTAACTTTTTCAAATGTTGTTTCATGCACTCAGTTTGTATATAAATTTTGATTTGAATCGTATATGTACTGAAAGATAGTTGAAGAAATGAATTTGAACTGAATAAAATAATTTAGCTAGTGGTTTACTCGAAATTGTCCTATCATCGTCAAACAATCGAAGTTCATTAAAATACCGAAGGTAACTTTGATTTTTCGTTTGGTGTTAGAAATTATTTGGAAAGTAATGTGACACCAGTTAACCCAAAAGTGATATGAACGAAAAAATCATCAATCTGATTTCACATGAGGCATGCCGCTTGAGCTTTTTGATGTTTCAACTCATTCATAAAGTTCGTAAAATGCCTGACATGTTGCCAATTGATATGCAAATTTCCAATTCAACTAATTTTATTAAATGAAGCCACTTACTCTGCAACATGTCCATGTAGGCACCATCGGAGATGGCAAAGATGTGGGGAGGCACCTCATTACGGCGCTTGCCAATGTAGATCTTGGTGGTGCGGGCGGTGTAGATGGGGTAGCGCTTGTATGGGTTGATGGCAACGCAGAAAAGCCCAGAATAGGTGTAGATCAGCTTGGTGATGTAACGCTGCTTCAAGTTGTACAAGACGGAAGCGTCGTTGAGGTAAGTCAAGTTGGACATGTCCTCGCACTTCTCGAACTTGGGAGGGTTCACCTGTCCTACCAGGTCCTTCTTGAAGTTCTTGGTCTCGCCACCGGGTACGACAACAGTGACCAAGTCACCCTTAGTACCCTGGATCTCACCCTGGACGAAACCTTCCTTCTCGTCGGGTACCCAGCAAGCCTTCTTGCCATCGTAGGGCTTGCTAGAGTCAATTCTCTTCTGTTCCAGAGAGACGTACAAGTACTCCGTGGGATCGGGATCAGGTCCCGTGCTCTTAAGGCTGATGTGGCCAGGCATGTTGGTGGCACAGAAGCGGTTGGTCGGAAGATTCTTTCAAGTCAGACACACGGTATCGCCAGAACAGCCCTGGGCTTTCCTGTAAACAGTGGAAACGCACACGTTAGTGACAGGTAATTATTGCTGAAATATTATGTAAATGATAATTACACTAAATGTACAAAATTTGGTGGGGGAACTATCGTTGCTTGTTTTAACAGAGGAAGGTGGGTTAATTAACTGTCTACATTTTCGTATTTAAACTTGGCTAAACCTCGCGTTCCGCTTTGTTCCTAAATATAATAAAAAATTAGACGAGATTGGCTCCGCTCACTCGAAGGATAGACCTACAGGGTTATATACGTGTGATCTGCGAATGATTTTAATAATTGCCTTGAAAAATACGAGTTTGAGGCATCAAGAATAAACGTTTTACCTAAGAAGAATCTTAGATCTGCTCCGACTGAGAAGCCAGCGACTCTGTAACTGAGGCACTTGCCTCTTATAGACTAAAGGCGCCTTGGCCTCAAAATAAACCTTAGTCATGCTTCTTGAGCCTCAACGCAGCCACCCTTTGCCAAGAACCTATGGCAGAATATGTTTTTTTTTCGTTTATAAGAGATAAACTACAGAGAAAGTTTTCCTCTACAAGCTAATAATTTAGATTCAAGCATCAGCCCATAAATTTAACAACGTCTAGGTTAGAAATTTCATGACAAAATTTCAGAGTTGAAAATAAAATTTGATGTTATTGTGTTATTGGTGAAAGTCATGAGTTTTAGTATGTAATTAAAATTAGATAAGTTTTTGTTCGTTTATCAAATTCTACGTTCAATTCATTAGGTCCATAATCGTTATTAAACCCCATGGAATTTGAAACAAATTTTACTCTGAGTGGAAATGAAATTGTTTTTACTTTTAATTTAACGTGTAGGCCAATAATAATTCACGATCTAGATCAAGTCGCTGATCTAGAGCACAAACCATCATGACTTAATTAAATGCAAATATCTAATTTGGAAGAACATTGAAATTTACAACTTTTATTGATATAATTAGGAAATTTTGGTCGGAAGATTAACTCTTTAAAGTAAAATGCTTTAAAGTTTAATCAAATGGAATGTTATTTACTTAAGAAGTGGAGGCGACAACTTGAAAGTGTAATTCTATTGTAAGGTTTCAGAAAAAACAATTCTTAAATAAAAAAGTTAGAGCTCTGAAAATAACTGCCGCTCATAAGTATCGCGCAACACCAAATATAAGCTCAGAGCCCCAATAAAATATAGTATAACATAAACATTTAGTGGCTAGGTAATAATTTAAAAGCCAAAATGATGTAAAGTGATTGATATTTGAGCTATTTTATTTAAAGGGGCAAGTCCACGATAACGCGCCTAAATTTAGCGAATACATTTACTATTAAAAAATGTATTAAATACTATTAAATGTATTAAATACTAAAAAATACTATTAAATTTTTTTTCAAAAAGTGAAATGTAATTTTAGCAAAAGGGTGGTTTTAGGATTAAGGAATTAGGCAGGTTTGGTATGAAGTCTAGAGAGGATAAAATTATGATGGAGATGCTTCCAGGAATTCGTTTCCGGTAAAATTTGTTATTCATAAGTTATTTTAAATAGGTTATTGTAACGTATAATTAAAATAAGTTATTTTATAACGACGAACTAGCACGTTTTTAACAGCTTCGAATATAAAAAGACTGATTGAGTGCTGTGAGGCACTTCCATTGAAGCATTTCTTGGTGGATGAATTTATTCTTTATTTATTCTTAATTTGTGAATTTATTCAACGACTATTGATATGATGAAGAGTTATTTGATTATTGATTAAATTATCTTCAATACAGTGAACTAATTATGTAGCTATTGGGTTTGTATAATCATCATGAAGACTATCTTATTTCAGTATTCAAATTAAATATTTTGTCTTAACTCTGAAATAATTAGATCTGCTGGCAATCTTTTTAATTTTTATTCACAACTTTTTTCATTAAATTTTGAAACTATAATATTTAAATGGAAAAGTTCGTATGAACCCAGAAATTGTTTAACTTAATAGATACTCGGACATGAATACTATGAATCACTCGAAAAGAAAACAATTCGATGATCGTGATGTTAATTGAACGGAAGTTAATACACAGAAACCAGGCGCGATATCTTCACGTAGAGGGATGCCAACACTGGATAACCATAGGAAATAATCGAAGGAGACAGCATCCTGTCTCTAGCAACTGGAATATTTCCATATTTAATGAAATTAAGTAATTTATTAAAGAATTAATACTTTCTTGAAGTTTTTATTGCAATAAGTTAAAATGGAATATATTATTATGAAGGTAAAATATAATCGATAAATGAATTAATACTATCTTGAAATTTTAATTGCAATAAGATGAATCGGAATATATTATGAAGGTAAAATAATAAGGTCCACATCACATAGTTGCGTTGCCACTCCTTCGATCATTTCCAGTAATTTTGGAAATGTAATTTCCCTCTACACAAAATCGGCATCACCACAAACAAGCACTCCTCTGCAACTCCGTCTTGTCCACTTACAATCGAAAGCTGTTCTGTCACGGGCTGCGGGCTACCCGCGCTTTTAAACCCCCAATGCAATGTGATCTCCCGAAGTGGAATCTCTTCTCTACGGCCGTTGAAACAAGCCACGTGATTGGTTGTTCGTGAGAGGGTTACGGCTTTAGTACGCTTCTCCGACCAATCAGAAGGTGTCCTGGTCTCGGAGTTCACTTGGATGTAGTTGATGACGTAGCTCGAGCTACCTTTTTAGGGCGGTCGGGTTCTTCACGAGCCAAGATTCCTATCGTCTAAAGCTTTCGGCCGAGGGGTTTTCTTCCTGCGGTATTTATTGGCACCAGAGGCGGTGTGTCATGTAGGTCGCAGCGCTCTGTGTCTCTTCCGACCACCGTCTCGGTCTGTACGGCCGTTATGCACCGTCTGTACGGCCGTTATGCACCGTCTGTACGACCGTTATGCGCCGTCTGTACGGCCGTTATGCACCGTCTGTACGGCCGTTATGCACCGTCTGTACGGCCGTTATGCACCGTCTGTACGGCCGTTATGCACCATCTGTACGGCCGTTATGCACCGTCTGTACGGCTGTTATGCACCGTCTGTACGGCTGTTATGCACCGTCTGTACGGCTGTTATGTACCGTCTGTACGGCCGTTATGCACCGTCTGTACGGCCGTTATGCACCGTATTTAGAGCCGTTCTTAACAGTCTCCACACTACATTATTTTATTACAATCTACACTCTACGCTATATCATATTGAAGGAAACATTTGTAATGAACCCATCAGTGATTAAACAAGCATCTCGTACAGTAGAAGCTATTATAAAAAGGAATATAGAAAGTGAGTTTTTTGAGGGTGTGAAATTGAATCCGTGAATCAGGCCTGATATTAAGAGACTACCTTCCTCTCAAAGTGGGCTTTCAAAGTTGTCTCTAATAGTGGGCTCTCAAAAAGGACTTCGAAGAGAGCTCTATAAGAGAGACGTAAAGAGCTCTAAAAAATGTAAAAAGGGCTCTCAATGAGAGCTTCCAAAGTGGGTTCTCAAAAAAGCTCTCGAAGAGGGTCTCAGAGATGCTGTTTGAAAGGGCTCTCAAATAAAGCTCTCTAAGAGGGCACTCTCAAGACTTGGTGGATGACAGTTACAAATTTTTTGTCGCTCAAGCAAGAAATGAGGCTAATTTCCACCCACGCAGGCCATGAGTCACCCCATCTCATATAATCGTGCCCATTTAATTATAAAACACATTACCATGTTGTTGTTAACCGGCTTAATGCGAACAAGTAAGTTCGATTTTCACGTGGATTCCAATTTATTTATTCTCCTATAGCTAAAATATATGAGAAAGGTTTTTTTTCAGTACAATACGATGGTTTGACCCTAAACTATGAAGTGATATTCAATTGATAAAAATTATGAAATGCCCAAAAAGCTTAAAAAGTTTAAAATCCGTTCAATGAAAACAAATTTTTGGTAGTCCAGTATTATTATATGACAATGTCTAATGTGATTATTAAGTGAGTTGATAATTATTTGAATCAAACGCAACCATCTAGATTTCTACATACGGCAAAAAAAAATTATGAACGGGTTCACGAGTAATGTATTCGAAAACCATGAAGTCAAACTAAAGCATATAATTTCAATGAATTAAAAATAAAAAGTAAGAATATTATTAGGTAATTACGTAATAAAAATAATCTTTAATTAACAAATTTTCGCGTTAATAATTGAAGGGGTCGTTAGGTAAGATTCTATTAAAAAAGGACTTCTGAATTAAACACACCATTGATGAAAATCGGCAGGTTCTACCATTAAACCAAAGAAATTGTTTCATAAATCAAACAGAGCTACAGATTATTCGACCAACATATAATAAATAGCTATGGCCAATTGCCCATGAAGCGAGCTGAAGTCGCTGATTCTAGAGCACACACGGTGGCTTTGATAGGTAAACTTTCTCGCCATTTCTGATGACTTATATCTACTTCAGAAGCAAAGTTTACGTGACAATTCATATATAAACTTGAGTTATGAAGGGCGGGCGAAAGGAGTTTATTAAGATGAAATTTACAGTATTGGTTCACGCTCAAGACATGAAAAGATGAGTACAAACAAATTGATGTTATCAATAGATCGTACACTTCACAATAAATTGATTAATCATAGTGAACTGCGCGCCAATATTATAGCTATGAATCGTGAATGATGTAATTGCAAATAAGAAGGGGAAAATTAACGATTAAAGTATTGAAAATGTTACTCAAATCAATATTCTATATATTGATGTCTGACACAATTTCAGATGGTTTAATTTGCGTGCATCATCCTAAAGCAGCATTTGCATTAAGCAGTAAGTATAAATTAACTTGCTGTTTCTCAAGATTTCAAGCCCCAATAACAGCAACCCATAGTTAGTTGTTTATGGTAAACATCTCTAAGTAATTTTCCATAGGTTATTCTTGTGATACATTTATGTCATTTTACTGGAATTTATTAATACTTTTATACGCGAAATTTTTCTTTCACTTCACCGGCGTTGGTACTGCAAATTTGACATGCCAAAATATTTTTGCAATTTCAGCAATTTTTGTACAACAGAAGCATGTGAAACTTATCATGAAATTTCAAAGCATTCTATAAGCATATGAGATATTTCGGGAATAGAGATATCCAATGAATAGGAATAACCTAATGGTAGGTACACTCCAAGATAAAGTATACCGAAGGATTAGGAATAGCTTAAGAGGAATAATATACAATTAGAAGTTAAATCCTTAGTAATGTCCTACTTAGAACAGAGTATTTCCTAAAGGGAGTGATATCCTAAGGGAAGGTATAACTTGAGAGAAAGGATACACTAGAGAAGAGATATCCTAAGATAACGGTTGCCCTGGCAGAAGGATCCTTAAAGAAAATGGATGCTCTGAAAGAGTCAATACCAAGTCTCAAAATCTCCTCATCATTCCTGAGAATTAGAGTAGTAAGGATACCCCAATTAGTGGCATTAACCGGCAGTGGCGCCTACGAGTGTCTGTGGCTCTATTGTGGCACCAAATTGGCACCTTCAACAACAGCAGAAAATCAGGGAAACCCGGCACGGTCTGGGCATCAGCTACAGCGCGCATTCTTGCGTGCCTGCAACTTGCCAACATCGCCGCCTCACTTCGCTCTTAACCGTATTGTGGGAGAAATGTTCTCGAATATTGGCTGTTATTATTGCTATAATTACTGATCCAGATATCCTTTTGTAAGCTAGAACATCGGCTTTCATAAAACCGTATCTATATTAAAAAGATTCACGTCTTTTAATTAGTTGTTGATGTTACAATTATTGATCCGATCCGAATTTCCTTTTGTAAGATAGAACATCGGCTTTCATAAAACCGTATCTATATTAAAAAGATTCACGTCTTTCAGTTGTTAGTGTTACAATTATTGACCCGACAATATGCCAATCGTAGCCAGAATATTACCCGATTTTTTCCTTTCTAGTTCACTTGGCAGGCGAATATTTCTAAACATGACGTTAAATTCATGGTATCTTTAGATTTTACCGTACAAAATTTACTGTATCAAGGTAGAGCTGCATTCAACGCTTTTTTAATCCATGTTTCGCTTTAAAAAAATTCCATACGTCGTTTAGATTACATGTGAGAGAAGAATTTCTCCCATTGTCATTTCAGGACTATATGTTTTTCCGGCCTATTTTTACATTAATGATGCTTTAAAAATTAGTTTTCTTATACTCAAAATCATGACTCATTATTATTCTGAATTTTTAAGTTATATAACAAGGTTTTGCGGCAAATTTGTATTTTTGAAGTTGTATTTCTTATAATTACAATACTTACAATTACAATATAATTACAAGACTTAAAAAAAAGTAATTTTGTATTGAAGTTGTATAACTTTTAATTTGAGAGAAGTTGCATTAATCTATTACTTATGAGAAATTGTAATACTTATAATACAAAGTCCTACCAATGAGGCGTATCGTGAATGCCTCCATTTTTCATACGGTAAATATATAACTTTTTATGAGCAGATTACACGAAGCTATGTAGGAATATATACTTCGACTATAAGTGCCTCCTACCTCAAAAATTGGTGGATAGTCAACACTACTTAGATTCAACGTCAGTTTTGGATAGACCTGGTCAAGAGGCTATAGAACTTCAAGAATCGGCGACTGGCCAACTAAGCTTATTCCTCAACCTCGGAATTTCTATGTTACGTTATGTTATTCGACTTTTTAATTTTATTCAATTTAATTTAAATTTTACTAGGCTATATAAAAAGCTTCTAATGAGGCTATTTACGCTGTTTTTCAGTTATCAGTGATGACATAGGTCACTTATTAATTTTAGTCGGCACCTCTTTACTAACAATTGATTTCGTAAAATATCTTTCGCCTAATTTTTTCCTATCTTTCACAAATTTTATCCCTTTTTTTCTTATTCGGTGGTGATTTAGACGTGTCATCCTCCTGTTATCGCACGTTTCATCATAATTACATTACGTTTTTTTCTATACTGAACCATGTAACACTTTTTTTTCAATTTCAAAAAGATTTCACGTCTGAAAATATTCAGATTAACCTAACCTAACCTAACCTAACCTTAATGAGATCCTGATAGAGTGTATTGGTGCTATCAGCTCTGCACTCATCTCATAAACGTGATATAACATAATCTCGACGATTTATTGAGCTCTGGAACTATTTTTATTCAAACTCAAACTGACTGATGAACTAAATGATATATTTTTATTACACTAAGTTCCTGGATTTTAAATCCTGTTATTTTTATTGATTTAAGACAATCAGAAGCCAAATATTTTGAATGAGCAGGTTAACGCTGTGTTGTTAGGGAGCATGTGTGTGACAATTCATTGGGTAACTCTATCGTAGGGTAACTCTGTCGTAGGGTAACTGTGTCGTAGGGTAACTAGTAGAGTAACTCTATCGCAGGGTAACTCTGTCGTAGGGTGACTCTGTCGTAGGGTAACTCTGTCGTAAAGTTATTCTGTCGTAGGGTAACTCTGTAGTAGGGTAACTCTGTCGTAGGGTAACTCTTTCGTAGGGTAGCTCTGTCGTAGGGTAACTCTGTCGTAGGTTAACACTGTCGTAGGGTAGCTCTGTCGTAGAGTAACTCTATCGTAGGGTAACTCTGTCGTAAGATAATTATGTCGTCGTAGGGTAACTCTGTCGTAGGGTAACTCTGTCGTAAGGTAACTCTGTTGTAGGGTAACTCTGTCGTAGAGTAACTCTGTCGTAGGATAACTCTGTCGTAGAGTAACTCTGTCGTAGGGTAACTCTGTCGTAAGATAATTATGTCGTCGTAGGGTAACTCTGTCGTAGGGAACTCTGTCGTAGGGTAACTCTGTCGTAGAGTAGCTCTGTCGTAGAGTAACTCTGTCGTAGAGTAACTTTTTCGTAAGGTAACTCTGGGTGGCAGGTAAATGAACAGAAAGTATATTTACGTGGCATGTTTACCAGTCACGTCAGTTACTCCCTAGCATGGCCAATTAACCCCTTGTGGCAAGTTCACCCGTATAGCAGATTTAATAGCTAGCAGGGCCTTTACTATCAAATCAAGTTAAGAGATCATAAGTTCATCAGCCAATCATTGACGGTCTTTCAAGCAAAATCATCCAATCATAGACAAGAAAATAGAGCGTAAGTTCTTACGTTCACTTAGCGAATTTTGAAATTATTTCAAATAAACCGAAAGCTTATCTCGGGAACTAAATTTTTTAGGAGTTATGTTCCGAGACGAACACATGGTGGCATGGAGACCAAGATAATGCTTGACTAATTAAGTTTTGAATTAATATTCAAAAGAGCAGATATAATAATAAAGATTCAGGACACCAATAGAGAATTAATTCAGATATTGAAATAAATACATTTTAGCTTAGTATTTAGTTTATACTTTGAGAGAACAATTGTTGATCCGTATAACTTTATTCAAAAGTAGTTTCGTCAAAAATTAAACCTAAAATTATAATTTCAATGCCTATTTAGATGAATAATTAAAAATTCGGATTCGCTAATTATGTGAGTTATTGGAACGAATGGAACATCTCCGTGCAATAAAATCTAGAAATTGAATTTCCGCCTTCTAGGACCATAATACATACAAACGGCCTGCGGATGCACGTTTGCTATAAAATTTACTTTCCGTATTTTACTATCCGAACAAAACCTGTGCAACGCGATGTGTGTATTAAAAATAAGATAATTAAGTGCCTAGTGACTTTTGTGCAAATATTTTGTGTTTTAATACTGATATTTTAATATTTTTACGAAGCTGGAAAGCGCATTTTCATATATTTGTATGGAGAATAACAAATTGAATATTTTCTAAGTTTAAGTTTCCGGCGACGGTTCTTCAGTGGCTGCAGGTAAGTTCGGTAATAATTAAAGTTATTTCTTACTAATTTGTAAATTTTCAATGTTCATAAATTGTGCTTACAGTGTTTTTGTTTGAATAGGTTTTGTTGTGAAAGCTTGTAGAGAGAAATTGGTATCCGTTTTCCTACAATCTCTATCGAAAATATGGGAGTTATATAACCCCCAGTTTCTATGCTACTAGTCTCCGCTAGTTTAGTTTTCTGAGAGAGGTTATTAACTCAAATACTTACTTCAAGCGAATTTCGAAATTATTATAGAACATGCAATGCATATCATGACAGTTTTTACCTAGTAAAATAAAATAAAACTTGGGCACAGATTACTGAACAATCGAGGTCGGTGAGAATGGTCTCAATTGCCGAACAACGGCCTGCCATTGGCTGCTTGCCAAATCGGCCGACCAATCAGGAGGCTGGGTTCAAACGGCCTTGAGAGAGTTTAATGGATTTTTTTCCAGTATTATTTTAAATGTATATAAATTTTATTTTTGCCCTCAAATTGTTCATTGTTTTATTTATATAATTATTTTTCATTCTATTATTGTTAAAAGGCTTTCATTTTATGGCTCGAAAATCTTGATTTCTCTGTTGGATCATCAGATCAGGGCCTATACTTTCAAAAAAAGTTATGTGATCGTAAGTTCATCAGCCAATCGTTGACGGCCTTTCAAGTAAAATCCACCAATCATAGACAAGAAAATAGGGCGTAAGTACTTACGTTCACTTAGCCAGTTTCTAAAGTATGGCCCCTGATCAGAACATTATAGTTCTACTAGTCGATAAAGGAACGTTTTAGATGTAGCCAGTAATCAGGAAAACTATTCAGACATTCAGAAAAGAAATAAATCCCCCAATTTAAACCCTCAATAGTGTGTACGTTGATAATATTTGACGTGAATTCGCCTCTTTCCTTAAAGTCGTTTAACTGGAAAATACAGGGAAATTTTAAGTTTACCCACTTGTTGATATCTACGTGTTGAAATATAATAAAACATCGTAGATTTTCTGCTTTTTTAACTTTGGACTAGTTTTTGTTATAAGTTATTTGGGCAATTATAGACTTTTCACGTTCCAATGAGTCAAACCAAACACTTCGAATTTTGTTGCTTAATTGCAACAAAATGTAAAATAAAAGAAAAATAAAAGAAAATGACGTATAAATTCTTTAAAAATTTATTTCATAAAAGTTCTAGAAAACTAGTATAAACAGTACACCAAACGTACAAGAAAGGGATTGAGACCTAACTTTCCAAATAAACGGGTCAAGTAACGTATAAACATTTATGTTGATACTTTCCTGTTTGTAACATGTTGAGTCGAAGCATATTAGAGTGTAATTCCAATTTTTTAATTTTAAATCTCGGTGATCACGTGTGAATATCGCTTTTCCTTGCTGAAATGATATAGATTCGAAGGCAACAGTTAAAAAAAACCTTAGAAAATTCAATTCAGAATTAAAAATTTAATTTAACACTATTTCTGTTGCTGCGGTATGCGAACGTCTGAATCCTATCCAATTTACAACGTAATGAACAGAAGATAAAAAAGTTCGTACTCAGACCAGTGAACATCGAAATACAAAATACAAAAGTCTTGAAGCAACCGTAGGATTAGGTAACTTGAATAACTTTGCAACCGAGAAACAGATTGTTGACTTCCAGCTCCTTAGTAATTCTTTAGTGAAGTTTCAACGTTTCTTTAGTCATCAATATTATCATATTATATTTATTGGCCGTTCTGTAATATTTATGCATCGGCTTGCATTTCATTGTAACTGAGTCACCGGTGAGCGAGCTTGGCTTACACGAGATTCTTGCAGCGCTGCCAAGAGGGCCTCCCCGCCGCGGCACGGCAATGTTTTGTGCGGCCTACGCTCTAAAAAATTACTTGTACTATTTGTCTGCTGTCGTTAATTTCCGTTATCAGACTTTTACACGCATACGAATACCATTGGCGAAAATTAATAAAACCATATACTAAGGGTTTACGTTAGTTCACACACAGTAGTTTACGTTAGCAGTTCCCCTTAACAGGGATTTACATACAAATATCCGTGGCAACGGTTAATGCAGCCATATACTAAAGGTTAACACAGTGGTTTCCGTTAGCAGTTCCCCTTACCAGGGATTTGCATACAAATATCCTTGGCAACGGTTAATACAGCCATATACTAAGGGTTAACACAGTGGTTTAAGTTAGCAGTTCCCCTTCACAGCGATTTTCATTCAAATATCCATGGCGACGGTTAATGCATTCATAGACAAAAGGGTTAGCACTGTGATTTCGGTTGGCAACTCTCATTACCAGGAATTTACATACGAATAGCACAGGCGACGGTTAATTCATCCATGGACAAAATGGTTAACACAATGCTTACCGTTCCTCTTACCAGGGATTTGCTTACGAATAGCATAGGCGACAGTTAATGCATCCACAGATAAAGGGTTTTAATCCTTGTGGTTTCAGTTATCAACTTCCCATACCAGGATTTTGCGTACGATTAGCACTTGCGATAGCACATGTATCCGCAATCAAACGCCTAATTTCAAATTAATTCGCTCCGGGTTCAGATTTACGAAGTAATATACCTATATACTTATGTTATGGACTCTATTGAATTAAACAATATACAAATTTTTGCATTATTTTCGGTTGATATTTGAGAACATATATATATTTGTGCCATTACGTAAAGTCAGAGACAAATCAAGGATTGGGCGGTCTCGATAGGTTATTGATTGACCTAATGCTATTTGTATTTTAAGTTATTTATATTTAAAGGCCTTTTATATTTATCTATATGTTGAATTTGTGAGTGTGTGTGAATAACTGATAATGGCTGATGTGTGCACATAATTCGCATGGAAGCCGAAAATAAGTGAACGGTGTGCGCGCGTTGACAGAGTTTATGATGCTGGCTTGTTGACAATCCCCCTTGGTGACAGAGCCCCCTTGGTGACAGAGCCACCCTGCTGACAGAGCCGCCCTGTTGACAGAGGCAACTTAATTGTTGATCCAGCCGCCCTGTTGATTGAGCTCTCTTGTTGACAGCAGAGCCCATTTATTGAAAGAGGCCTCCTGTTGACAGAGGCCCCCATTGACAGAGGCCCCCATTGACAGAGGCCTCCATTGACAGAGGCCTCCATTGACAGAGGCCCCCATTGATAGAGGCCCCCATTGACAGAGGCCCCCATTGACAGAGGCCCCCATTGACAGAGGCCCCCATTGACAGAGGCCCCCATTGATAGAGGCCCCCATTGACAGAGGCCCCTGTTGACAGAGGACCCTTTTGACAGACACCCCCTGTTGACAGAGCCCCCCAGTTGACTGAGGCCTTCAGTTAACACAGGCCCCTAGTTGAAGAGGCCTCTAGTTGAAGAGGCCTCCAGTTGAAGAGGCCTCCAGTTGAAGAGGCCTCCAGTTGAAGAGGCCTCCTGTTGACAGAGGCCTCCTGTTGACAGAGGCCTCCTGTTGTCAGAGGCCTCTGTTGACAGAGGCCCCTGTTGACAAAGACCCCTGTTGACAGAGGCCTTCTGTTGACAGAGGCCTTCTGTTGACAGAGGCCTTCTGTTGACAGAGGCCTTCTGTTGACAGAGGCCCTCTGTTGACAGAGGCGCCCTGTTGACATAGGCCCTCTGTTGACAGAGACGCCCTGTTGACAGAGGCCACCTGTTGACAGTGGCCCCTTGTTGACAGAGGCCCAATGTTGACAGAGGCCTCCTGTTGACAGAGGCCCCTTGTTGACAGAGGCCTCCTGTTGACAGAGGCCCCTGTTGACAGAGGCGCCCTGTTGACAGAGGCCCCCTGTTGACAGAGGCCCCCTGTCTGTCTCTTATACACATCTAGATGTGTATAAGAGACAGCTGCTGCTGCTAGTGCTGCTAGTGCTGCTAGTGCTGCTAGAGCTGTTAGTGCTGCTAGTGCTGCTAGTGCTGCTAGTGCTGCTAGAGCTGCTGGTGCTGCTAGTGCTGCTGGTGCTGCTGCTAGTGCTGCTATGCTGCTAGTGCTGCTAGTGCTGCTAGGGCTGCTATTGATGCTAGTGCTGCTAGTGCTGCTATTGATGTTAGTGCTGCTAGTGCTACTAGTGCTGCTATTGATGCTAGTGCTGCTAGTGCTGCTAGTGCTGCTAGTATTGCTGATGCCACAAAAATTTCGCTGCAGCTACCGAATATACTTTTATTATTGATGTTGTTGTTGCTGTTATTGCTGGCACTGTTGACGTTACTGGTGCCTCTGTTATAGCTGCTAGTGTATGTACCTGTATTTGTTTTCATGTCTGCAAATATCACCCTAATTCACTTCAATATAGACTAAAAAATACCGTGTATCCTGAGCATGTTATTATGTTAGCAGTTGTCGCTCGCTCCAAGCGTAGTCCACGCGATGTATTTTTAAATGGCGCTTCGGCTGCCCAGTCTCTTGCTATGCCAGAGCCGCTGTGCTGCTCTACTTTACGTCTCGCTTCTGACTTAACAAGAAATGCTTCCGGCCGTTGAAGACTTTGAACGTTTTCGACGAATAATAATGTATTATTGACTAATAATAATGAATTATTAACACTTAACAGTGTATTATCGACATTTAATAATATAATATCGAGTAACAATTATGTATTATCGGCAAATTTATGTATTATCGACAAATAATAATGTATTATTGACTAATAATAATGAATTATTAACACTTAACAGTGTATTATCGACATATAATAATATAATATCGAGTAACAACTATGTATTATCGGCAAATTTATGTATTATCGACAAATAATAATGTATTATTGACTAATAATAATGAATTATTAACACATAATAATGTATTATCAACATATAACAACGTATTTTCAACTAACAATAATGTATTACCGACAAATAATAATGTATTATTTACATTTATCAATGTATTTCTCATGAATAATCACGTATTTTTGCTGCTTATCATGTGTTAGACACTTTTTGGATATGAATTATGATTGTGGCAATGGCACCATATTTATGAAAAAATTTTATTTCCTAGACATTTCAAAACACATATGATTTCAAATTTATAAACCTTGACGAATTTTAAAGGCCTCGACAGCTTATGGTGTGATCTATTTAGTTGAAAATTTGACCAACACGTAGATATTTTGTGATAATTTCGTTGATATCAACAAGTGCGTTTGTTAAAGTAACATTTTCGACAAGTCATTTTCGATTAGGACTCTGTGCATATTCGATGCTTATTATAATAAATTAAGATTTATTATGAACAATAATCATTAGCAAACCTTAAGATAAATGCGTCGAAAGAAGCGCGCTTTACAATTGAAAGGTTCAAAGCTTCAAGAAAATAAATCTTGGATAATTTGTATAGGTATTTAAAATTATTTGGGTCTGGCGTTGGCTTTAAATAATGCATATTTTGAGCTTCAAAAAATTTTTTATCCAGATTAGGTGGTTTCCCCAATAGTGACGGAATTTTTTAAAGCACGTCTCGGCAAATAAACTTGTGAAGTGATTTATCGTTGACTTCACAATAAAGTTCAGTAATTGTCCGCTGTATGAATATTTTTTAATTCTACTTTTATGACAGCCATATGAGAAAAAATATTGAAATTGCCTGCTATTAAACTACGAATCATAATTTTTTTTATTTGAACTCTCGAAGTTCAAAGTTTTCTAGAGTTTTCTTTTATTCTAGACCTGAAAGGAATTTTAGAATAGACTTTATTTTGTATTCAAAAGGCTCTTAAGTTTGACTTCTAATAACCCTGTAGACACGAAGAACCTTCTGTCTCTCAAATCCTTATTTATATAATTTTCGAAGGATACTAAGAAACTGTATCATTTAGAAGAAACGATGTCCTAGAGGGCAACAAACGCTACTGAAGTTAGCCATCTAAAATTTATTTTCTACGATGAAGTTGTTAGAAGAATTTTATTTGAACGTAAATAAAAATAAACTGCGTGTTATCAGTTTTACTATCAGAAAGTTCAGACTTCGTTATGAGCTACAGTCCAACATATGACATAAGATCTCATATTGATGAAAAATCAACTATTAAACTGATTTCAAATAATTATTCAAATCACTTTTGCTTGAATGGAACTGATATTTCATTTACCAACATTAATATTGTTCCAGAACATAATCCGTCACTGATATACACTAAACGTCATATACGAGACAAATACATTATTCATCAGCGCTATTCATGTGTTGTATTGTATTATTCATGTGTTCGAATGCGTCATTAACGAGCTTCTTTAATGTTAAAATGACGAATGTGCAAATAACGAATTCGTAACGTCATCGTCATACCAAAATTCGTCATTCACTAGTTCTTTGCGTAATTTATGTTCTCTATTTCACCATTTGAAGGAAATTTTTTATAAGCATTTTGCTTCCTCGACTTGAGGGAATGCGGCATTAGTATGACCGAATACGTCATTCAAGTTTTCGAATACGTAACAATACGTCAATCTCAAGCGCGAATAATTTCACAAACATCAATATGTGCTATCACTAATTCTGAGCTTCGATACTTGATTTTTAAATTCTAATATTTCAATTGTATACGCGCGCTAGTATGACATTTAAGTGCACTAATACGTTATTTAAGTGCCGCAAAAATTTTATTTCCCGAACAAATCGCACGTACAAATTAAGTAGAACAATAAGTTCCGGAAATAACAGCCGCGATTCCGAGTCATCGGTCGACCACCTGCATTCTAATCGAGTTCTTCTAAATGCCAACAAGACTCGCCAGTACCGCCATGCGTTCGGGGCAAAAAACAGAAGAGATCCAAGGAAATCGGGACCAAGGCCACCTGATCCCGTTCGCTAGAGCCTGATGAGTTTACTCCACGAGATTTATGCGTGAAATCCTGAGGCCATACTTTAAAAAAAGTTAAGAGATCGTAAGTTCATCAGCCAATCATTGACTGCCTCTCAAGCAAAATCCACCAATTATAGACAATAAATAGTCCGTAAGTACTTACGTTCACTTAGCGAATTTTGAAAGTATGGTCCCTGGTCACGTTAGATCTACGTCGGGAAATATTGTTTTAAATGATATACCTCGAAATTATTTCAGATGTTCTCCATGTCAAAATTACGTTACGTCAGGTGATCTATACGTCGGAAAATCATCATGGTAGATGATCTACGTCGGGAGATCTACACGTCGGAAATTCAACATGTCAGATGATATACGTCGAAATTATTTCATACGTTCTGTATGTCAAAATTGTATAACATCAGATGAGCTATACGTCGGAAGATCATAATGTCATGTGATATGCGTAGGAAAATCGTTATGTCAGTTGATTTATATACATCAAGAGATCACCGCGTCAGATGATCTACGTCGGGAAATCATTATTTCAGATGTTCTATATGCCAAAATATCGTCACATCTGGTCATCTATTCGTCGGAAGATCATGTCAGATGATATACGCAGGAAAATCATTGTTAGGAAAATCATTCATTAAAAGATCACCACATCAGATGATCTAAAAGCTGAACGATTGTTACGTCAGTTGGTCATTAGAACAATTCTTCTTTAGAGATCACTCTGAAGATCAGTACATATAAATTAATGCACGCAAGAAAATGCGTATATATGGCCCGAATTTAAAAGTAACAGTCAACATATTTAAAAATATTTGTTAAAATAAAATTGTGTGTGCAAATGTCGGTTTTTAGCGCATTTTCTCATTTATGGAAAAAAGTGCTATTGTGCTCGTCATGTCCGTCCGTCTGTCTGTCCGTCTGTCGGTTACCACGTTTTCGTCGACGAGAAAATGCGCTCTCTGTCAGTCACTGCAGTGAGTACTGAGTTATATTTTTTCATCAAGATGCCGATAAATGCGTTAAAGGCTAATTCTAAAACAGAAAGATTGATCTTGGCGTGAATATTATTATCAATAGATGCCTCAGATCTTTCTTTAGTGGCAAGGTTGATGTCTGCATCGATAATTATTGGTCCGGAGACACAATACATTATTATGTGTTAAACTTATTTATATTATTATGTGTTCAACATACCAATGTGAATATCAAAATTTCGTCCTGAGAAGTTCCATATAAATCCTAAAAATCGAAATAAATGTGTAAATGAGAGTTAAGGATCAGAATTGGCCGTTCAAAGTAACGGTACATATGCGGACACAATATCCGAGAAGGGGTAACAGTTTTTATCTTTGGCTGGGAATGTCACAAATGTTTGTAATATCATAGTAACGTGTGAGGTTTGGAGATGTTACAGCAATGTAACGTCCGATTGTTGGAGACGTTACAGTTGTAACAACGACATGATATCCGTGGTTTGGTGATGTTACAGTTGTCGCAAAAGTTGTAACAACGAAGCGTTGCCCGAGTTTGCAGATGCTACAGTTGTTGAAGTTGTTACAGTGAAGTGATGTTCGAGGTTTGGTGACGTTACAGTTGTCGCAAAAGTTGTAACAACGAAGCGTTGCCTGAGTTTGAAGATGCTACAGTTGTTGAAGTTGTTACAGTGAAGTGATATCCGTGGTTTGATGACTTTACAGTTGTCGCAAAAGTTGTAAAAACTAAGCGTTGCCCGAGTTTGAAGATGCTACAGTTGTTGAAGTTGTTACAGTGAAGTGATGTCCGTAGTTTGATAACGTTACAGACTTACAGTTGTCGCAAAAGTTGTAACAACGAAGCGTTGCCCGAGTTTGTAGATGCGACACGCTTCATTGTTACAACTTTTGGCAATTGCGTTGTCCGAGTTTGCAGATGCTACAGTTGTTGAGGTTGTTACAGTGAAGTGATGTCCGAGGTTTGCTGACGTTACAGTTACCGAAAAAGTTGCCATAACGAGGCGATGTCCGAGTTTGGAGATAATGATAAAATCGGAGGCAAGAACGAGCGCCGGTACCCCTACTAATCACGCTGCTAGCTGTCCCCACAACACAGGTTGGACCGTGCGTATTGGCTGCAGATGCGGTCAGGGTATCAATGAACCTAATCGCGACAATCGGGCTACTGTTATGTGGTAGCCAACCTTACGCTAGTTGCTCTTCTCAATGGAGAGTGCATATTTCAAGTGTATTGATGCCGAGTATCAAGCTTTCACTGGCTTTACGAAGAACAATAAGGAAGATTCATTTAAGGAATATTTTATTCATGAGTTATAGTGCTGTGGAACTTGCAACTTTCAATCAAGTGATTGTATGAATTTATTTGCTTTAAAATTTTTCTAACTTTCGAGTTTTAAAATTTTAGGGGGTGTTTTGACTTCATTCATCGCTGCAGTTTTAACAAGCATTGAAAATTTTTTTCAATAGATGCGAAACTCGTACGTAGATTTATCATATGGTTTCAGGAATCCATAGCAATGTCTGCATGCGATACTCTGCAGTACCATGTTTTAGTTTACCATGCGAAACTTGTACACAGATTCGTCACATAGCTTCGGAAATCTAGTGTTTGCAACTAATGCTCCGCAGTACATTATTTTATTTATTTTATCATGCGGAACTGATGCACAAAATTGTTAGCGAAAACAAACCGCGGGATGTCAACCAGACGACATCGCATACAGAAGATATCCGGAGATAACAATTTGGCTTAATATCCCCTGAAAATTATATTTATACATTCAATATGTGTTCTACAACCTGGCGCATATATGTTCTGTATTGACAAAATCGTGTACGATTACCATTTTTTAAGTTGGACTTTCCTCATTGCAATATACATATATCATGTTTAATCACTTTATTGCATTCGTTAATTGGCCCCGTTGTTTATTTATGTTTTTTTAGGTGTGGTTTCCAGGATTATCTGGATTTTCTGTTGTGCTGGAAGAATACCTTGCCTTCTTTACAAATTCTATCCGCATCAACAATTCAATCTCAAATCTCATTCTAGGAATCATTCAAACAGAAACTGCACGTGTTAAATTACGATAATAAACAAAATTTTTATTAATTGAAGTCATTTCATAATCCATGCGCAGCGGACAGTTCAGTGCATTTCCTTAATAAAAAAGTAAGTTTTCAATAAATATGATATTATCCGATATTCCTAGGCAGTTATTAAAGAATAACTATGGCGGCCATCATGCGGCTGTTACAATTACAGGAAAATTTTGTTGAACATTGAAACGTCTAATTTATCTTAAAGCGTTATACGTACAAGCAGTTCATTTTTAAATGGACGAATTCGGTTGCGCGTTGATAACATTTTTCATCAGATATGGTGCCTTTTTATTTTGTTTTAATTCATTAACTTAAATAGATAAATTTCTGAATTCTTCCAAATTAATAATTGATGCAGGTACAACCAAATAATTTCCGCTTGATATCGTCCCGAGCGCCCTCTAGCTTGATGTTATGCATCTTATTCGCTATGAACGGCCGAGTGAGGCGTGTTCGTGCTCCCATATGCTGCTGTGCGCTGGAACAGCAGCAACCGCTGTTCAGTTTACTATGAACTTCTGTTCAGTGCGGTAGGTTGCAGTTCAGTGCCGAATGTGAAAGCGATAATTGATGTTACCATAAAAATAAAATTGTGTTGAAGTGGCGTCGACAATGATGGGCATTACAAACGGAGCCATTATTAATGTAGGTGGAGTGAGTTAAGTTTTATTTTTTTAATGTTGATGAAGGTCGCGATGACATTGAATCATAGGTTATCTGCGTTGTAAAGCTATAATTTTATGTATCTAGTCCAATAAAATGCTCTCAAAATAGTGTGCAGAAATGAATCTGATTTCATGGGAGATAAGATTTCATGAGCGAAATAGAGTTGAATGTTTATCCTTTGGTATAATTTGATATGTGACGTTATTATTTTATATGTGAAATATGAAAAATGTTTTGTGAAATATTAATAAACTCAGTCTGTCTAGAATTCGTAAAATAATAATTTAAAGTTGATTAAACAAATTTTATGAATACCGGTAGGCATATACATCGCACGAACATTAATACGTTGCGACAAAAAGATTTACCACAGAATCTACTTTCGCAATGCCGTTTGACTCTAAACTGGATTTTCCGGGTGCAAGATTTAGAGGGTAAAATATTATGTAACTGCTTGCTAATGAAAATATATTTTTTGTAATTTTATTCTAATTTTCCCGCACCTCCCTGATGAACCCATGATTATTGATGTATATGTGTAAGTTTAATTTCCAGCGTTTACGTTCACTTAAGCGTCAGCGTTCACTTAACTATATGTAATTTTCGATGCAAGCGAAAAATTCAAGGCAATTTTAATTAAAAAAATTATTTGTTGCAACGTATTACTCACAAAATGTGGAGCCATTTTCAATGCGATATAGGCCTACTGCGAATTTATGTGCTTGCACCCGCAAAAAGTTAGTTTCGCGAATATTTTTTAGATTTTTCGTATTTGGAGTTTCTCGGTTTATTTTTTTATCCGAATTCATTGATGAGCAGAAAAATTACTTCCTGACGCTGGTTTAGGCGCCGAAAAAGAAAAAAATCTAAGCTTTTTGTCATGAATAAAATATTGACTTTTTTAATTCTCTGTATGAGGTGCCAAAATGTACTGCAGTTTTATAAATTACGAAAACATAATTTCGCTTTGATAATAATTCTTCCATACTCTCAGCTGTATAATTTTTTATTTCTATTTATTTATGTATATTATTTCCACATTTTATCTAATTTCAACCACAAACTAACAAATCTTAGTTTTTTACTCATTTTTTAAAATTCAATTCAGTTCAAACCAAAAATCTAACCTTAGTACTTAGTTTGAAAATACTCCTGATATAGGTAAGCCAGAAACAGAAATGCCACAACGCTAATATCAGCTTGTTCGCAAATGCCCATTGAGACCACTGCACCAACCATCAGATTGTAATGCAAATGTGTTATTCACTGATCATAATATTTATCAAGTATCTCATCGCTGATAAAGTCGCCAATATTCAGCACACGTTCACAAATGCTTTCTGCCTCATCTTTAATCAACGCATGTGTTGATGCTCAATTCAAAGTGGGCATTACCGTCTTGCTAAACTCGTGTCGTTAAATCCGTGCAAAATTTTAACTTCTCATTATTTATCTATCGGTAACATCCAAATTAGAAATATTTCTATTGATTACCCGTGGTAAATACTTCTAGTATATTCGTATGGAACTAGAGTTACCCTCAACAGATAAAGAATAAAACATATTCACAAATGTCATGCATGGAGAGACACAAATAACAGCATTACACTTGTTATTGTTCTATAGTGCGCAGCCTCCACCCGTTCGTGTATTATTCGTTAAATCTGCGATCTTCATTTTTAAGGTCGCGATTTTTTGCTAGTTTGGCTCCCACTGAAGGCCGCTGTTACAGTACGAGAGGGGCCAGATGTGCTAGTAACTTCACATTACTCAATGCCATGTTGCTGTATGTGTTACCCTGTCAGTTGTATGTTGTTGTTATGCAACCGACGGGGTAATGTTGTTACCCAGTCAGTTGTATGTTGTTGTAATGAAACTGACAGGGTAATGTTGTTAACCTGTCAGTTGTATGTTGTAATACAACTGACAGGGTAATGTTGTTACCCAGTCAGTTGTATGTTGTAATACAACTGACAGGGTAATGTTGTAGCCCTGTCAGTTGTATGTTGTTGTAATACAACTGACAGAGTAATGTTGTTACCTTGTCAGTTGTATGTTGTTGTAATGCAACTGACAGGGTAATGTTGTTACCCTGTCAGTTGTATGTTGTTGTAATACAACTGACAGGGTAATGTTGTTACCCAGTCAGTTGTATGTTGTTATGCAACCGACAGGGAAATGTTGTTACCCAGTCAGTTGCATGTTGTTGTAATGCAACCGACAGGGTAATGTTACCCTGTCAGTTGTGTGTTGTTGTAATACAACTGACAGAGTAATGTTGCTACCCTGTCAGTTGTATGTTGTTGTAATACAACTGACAGAGTAATGTTGTTACCCTGTCAGTTGTATGTCTGTCTCTTATACACATCTAGATGTGTATAAGAGACAGGGGTTACCCTGTCAGTTGTATGTTGTTGTAATACAACTGACAGAGTAATGTTGTTACCCTGTCAGTTGTATGTTGTTGTTATGCAACTGACAGGGTAATGTTGTTACCCTCTCAGTTGCATGTTGTTGTAATACAACCGACGGGGTAATGTTGTTACCCTGTCAGTTGTATGTTGTTGTTATGCAACCGACAGGGTAATGTTGTTACCCTGTCAGTAGTATGTTGTTGTAATACAACTGACAGGGTAATGTTGTTTCCCTGTCAGTTGTATGTTGTTGTAATACAACTGACTGGGTAATGTTGTTACCCTGTCAGTTGTATGTTGTTGTAATGCAACTGACAGAGTAATGTTGTTACCCTGTCAGTTGCATGTTGTTGTAATACAACTGACAGAGTAATGTTGTTACCCTGTCAGATGTATGTTGTTGTAATACAACTGACTGGGTAATGTTGTTACTCTGTCAGTTGTATGTTGTTGTAATACAACTGACAGGGTAATGTTGTTACCCTGTCAGATGTATATTGTTGTAATACAACTGACAGAGTAATGTTGTTACCCTGTCAGTTGTATGTTGTTGTAATACAACTGACAGTAGATGTGTATAAGAGACAGGGGTAATGTTGTTACCCTGTCAGTTGTATGTTGTTGTAATACAACTGACAGAGTAATGTTGTTACCCTGTCAGTTGTATGTTGTTGTAATACAACTGACAGGGTAATGTTGTTACCCTGTCAGTAGTATGTTGTTGTAATACAACTGACGGGGTAATGTTGTTACCCTGTCAGTTGTATGTTGTTGTAGTACTGACAGGGTAATGTTGTTACTCTGTCAGTTGTATGTTGTAGTACAACTGACAGGGTAATGTTGTTACTCTGTCAGTTGTATGTTGTAATACAACTGACAGGGTAATGTTGTTACCCTGTAAGTTGTATGTTGTTGTAATCCAACTGACAGGGTAATGTTGTTACCCTGTCAGTTGTATGTTGTTGTAATACAACTGACAGAGTAATGTTGCTGTCTCTTATACACATCTAGATGTGTATAAGAGACAGGTATNACTGACAGGGTAATGTTGTTACCCTGTCAGTTGTATGTTGTAATACAACTGACAGGGTAATGTTGTTACCCTGTCAGTTGTATGTTGTTATGCAACCGACAGGGTAATGTTGTTACCCTGTCAGTTGTATGTTGCAATACAACTGACAGGGTAATGTTGTTACCCTGTCAAGTGTATGTTATTGTTGTAATTCAACTGACAGAGTAATGTTGTTACCTTAGCAGTTGTATGTTGTTCTAATACAACTGCCTGGGTAATGTTGTAATCCTGTCAGTTGTATGTTATTGTGTAATTGCAACTGACAGGGTAATATTGTTACCCTGTCAGTAGTATGTTATTTTTGTAATACAACTGGCAGGGTAATATTGTTACCCTGTCAGTTGTATGTTATTGTTATAATACAACTGACAGGGAGATGTTGTTACCCTGTCAGTTGTATGCCGTTGTAATACAACTGACAGGGTAATGTTGTTACCCTGTCAGTTGTATGTTGTTATTCAACCGACAGGTTAATGTTGTTACCCTGTCAGTTGTATGTTGTTGTAACACAACTGACAGGGTAATGTTGTTACCCTGTCAGTTGTATGTTGTTGTAACACAACCGACAGGGTAATATTGTTACCCTGTCAGTTGTATGTTGTTGTAACACAACTGACAGGTTAATGTTGTAGCCCTGTCAGTTGTATGTTGTTGTAATACAACCGACAGGGCAATGTTGTTACCCTGTCAGTTGTATGTTGTTATAATACAACTGACAGAGTAATGTTGTTACCCTGTCAGTTGTAAGTTGTATGTTGTTGTTATGCAACCGACGGGGTAATGTTGTTACCCTGTCAGGTGTATGTTGTTGTAATACAACTGACAGGGTAATGTTGTTACCCTGTCAGGTGTATGTTGTTGGGTGTCATGTTATGATGTTTGAATAACTTGTCTCCTGTCAACTGCTTCGCAAACAACACATAAAATTAAATTTTTTTTACTTAGGAGGTCTCATTCGAGAGTAAAATCTTGAAGCTGCGAGAATTGGTGTAGAAATGATTTCTAAAATTCTTTATTATAATAATAGATTGTCTATGCCCATATATTTTTTCTTGAAAATAATAACTTTATAAATGTTTACATAATACATATACTGTAAAATATAATTTAGAAATAAGAAACTAACAAAGTTCCTAAAAAGCTTATAGGGGAATAGGGATCTTTCACAGTCAAACATGAAGCTTCTTCTTAATGCATGATTTGCATAGACGTACACTTCATTTGCATGTCCTTAGAGTATCGGTATCAAGAGAGTATTTATTTATTTATTTATTTCTACAAGAGGTTCTTGTAGAAATATAAAAAAGGTCCCCAAACAGTCGTAACTGTCATGGCTTCCTCAGCAGCGTACAGTGCAGAACAGAAGGCGACTGTTTACTCGTGGTACCTCATTGCCAACCGACCTCATATGAGACAATGTAATCGATAAATAATATTATTTTACTTAATTTATATAATAAATAAAATTGCTGAAATTTCAAATTTAACTACATTGAGGTAGTTTGTTTTTTTCCTAGGATATCAAGCACTTTGATGCGTACTAGAAGTACTTAATATACTACATTTCAAATATTGGTATCAATACATGGCATGATTCGTATCAAGAGATTTTGATTAATTTAAAAAAATAACTTTATTTAACCTACCTTAACTTCAAAATTATTCGCCCTACATAGTTTGCGTCTGATTGCCACGATGCGCAATGCGTATTTTGCGGATAGTTTTACCAACTTATTTAATTTAATTAGTATGGTGTCCAGAAAAAATGTAGAAATTGTCAAAATATGCATCACGATCATCACCTCAATATGTACTCGTATATGTCTCGGATGAATGCCTTGTATAGACATAAACCTACGGTGTCACAACCGATAATATGGAGCTGAGTAGGATGACATGTAGTTGAGTTGATGAATACTTGATAGATGTATCAAGTTAATTGAAAGAAGAACGTGAAGAAATGTTATGAAACAACACACGCAATTAGACCACGATTTTAAGCTTCACGAGTGAAGCGTGATTTTTAGTCTAATATATTTCATGACTTCTTAGCGTGACTAGTAAAACAATAACTTTAGCCTGCTAAGCACATGCCTTTGAAGATTTGCGATTAAAAAGTGACTAATTTCATAACTATAGAGATTCATGCATAAATAATAACCTTCATACTTCACTCATGACTTCGATGAATCAAGAGTAAAGCGCGACTTAAAAAATACTAAGCTCGCAACTTAAAAACAGCAAGGTAATACGTGACCGTTAAAAAATTGAGCTAATAAATTCGAAGCATCAATAATAAAGCGTGACCTTAAATCAACTAATAACATAACTTTGGAGCTTCAGGAACAGAGCGTTTGTTTTAATTACCCAAGCTCACGACTTTAATTGTAGTAACTTGACAAGTGATACAGGATCTTTGAGTTCAAGACCGATTGTTTCGTATGCCGATTGATGTTTGAAGTTTTTAACGGGTTTATATATAAGAAAACTTGACCGTACGTCGTACTTATTTAGTAAATATTTAGCACGAATCAATAACAAAACTTTTATAAATATAGACTTGTAATGGCGTTGTATTGTAGGTGCCAAAATATTGTAGATATTTTTGTTTGTATGGCCATAGAATTGTATATATTGCACCTCGTTACAACGTTCCGAAATGTAGCCGAAATTGTCAGTAGGTGGTGTAATTTCTAAAATAAAAGAATTGCCAGCATAAATTTTGGATTTTCAATTGGTTTAAGAACTTGTCTCGTGTATCATAAGCTCCTTTTAAACATATGTTTCCAATTTGCTCACGATCGCTTGCTAATTACTGAACTTTAACTAATTACTCGAAATACTATAGGCTACAATACAATAATAACTACTAATAAAATAATTGTACGATTTCCATTTTTTAAATTAAAAATTTGTCAATGGTGGATATAGTGAGTTAGTTTTTGATTAAAAACAAACTGTGTTAAAGCATCACGATCGAGTTACCTCGATTAATTGTTGTTAAACTAAGGTAGAGTTTATATTTTTCCTAAAAAACGATACAATAATTTCCGATTTTTCCGATTAACGATACAATAATTTTAAAACAAAAGGGGCTTGTTTCATCTTACCGTGGTGGCGAGTAAACTGACGCACAATAGAAGTAAAAACATGGCATGTGTGTATAACTCTACATTTGTTTAGCCTTCTCTTTTGTTTTGAAATTATCAATTGCTATGGAAGCTTTAGCATTATTTGGGAAAAGTATAAACTCTATCTTAGTAAAACAACAATTTTCCTATACCGAGTATTTAATGGTTAACTAAATAGTTACAAAAAATAGTCAAATGTGGCATTTTATTATCGTTATTTTTGGTGTCTTGTGTTTTTTACGTGGCCTGGAGCGTTTCAAAAATCTTATGAAAGACAATTCTTCTATAGACAATTACAACTTCCAAATATAGACAACCTTCTATAGATAATACACGTGTTGTTGAATTCTATAAGAATTAAGATCAATTTCTTGCAAATAATTTCAAGCATTCTTCGATAAATAATAGCTATTCGTTTTACTCTCCGCCTAAGATATATCGAGTACGATGTTGCAAGTGAATGTTTTCATCAACTAATTGCAGAGCTTAATGACGAGTTGAATCTTAATCTCTCGAGTCCACTCCCACCCCCTCTTCCTCCATCTCTTCCCCATCCCCCATTCAATTTACGAACGCATGTATTTCTTCGTCTTCGATAGTGTGTGCTTCTGTATGTTTCGTTGTTATCCAGTTCTTTGTCTGTTTGTGTATGTTCCGTTGTTATCCAGTTCTTTGGCTGTTTGTGTATGTTCCGTTGTTATCCAGTTCTTTGTCTGTTTGTGTATGTTCCGTTGTTATCCGGTTCTTTGGCTGTTTTGTAGATTGGAGACGTTTAAAGTCACGTATCCAAGCTTCTGTATATATAGCTAAATTACATCTCTCGTAAAAATTATAGTTTTCAGGAGCAAAAGAACAAATTTATATGGTAACTATAAAACATTTTTGCAATAAAATAAGGTATTTATGGTTAAATGGATCAAAAATTTTATAATTCTAAGTTCTACCCGAATGGTTACTTTAAAACTACCGCTACACCCACTAGATTGTAGCGGGCGCTACCGCTACAGTAAAATGTAGCGCCGCTACATTAGCCGTTACAATGGCCAAACATTGAGAGAGTAGATGAATTTCTAGGAGCTGGTGGAAATTTGATCACATGGAATGAAATTGCTCCAACTGATGAACGATGTTCGAAAAGTTTTATAATGAATTTATTCTCAACGCGTCGTTGAAAAGATCGAAGCGATAAAAAAAAACATTTGAACTATGGCTAAGAAATTCATGGTTTTGACGAAACCAGATTTTGCGCTATTATATGTCAGTTTAATATTTTTTCCAAGTAAATTTACTATTTTACAGCTTTTTTATGGCGATATTGACCAACGAAGGCAGCCTAAAAGTTTTGTTTGCACCGGGACTTCTTCATGCCTGGTTCTCGTTGCTGGAAAATGACATCGTCACCTGATAATTCATCGAAGATTTTCTTATTTATGAACAGTTTTGGTAAAATTTTCAGGTTTCAAAATTTGTCAGGTTTCAATGTTCGCGGCTTCGGTAAAGTGCATTTCCATGGCACACTGATTAACGATACAGTGTATTTCCTTGTTTTGCGATTTAGTTCGTGATATGTAAGTTTACGCATATTGTACTTCTCTAGCATCTCTTACATTAAAGAGTTTTTTATTACTAATAGAAAGCCCCATGTTTAGGGTACAAATAAGATTTACGAATAAGACGTTCTTCCTCAGTCTAAAATACTTGAATACTGATTACGATCCTTGCCTGTTTTAGAAGTAGTTTACGATGCTATTATATTGATTCAATGGAGGTTAATTCATGGTTTCGGTTAAGTAGGTTGCGACTGGCCATGCTACCCTAAAATAGAGTTTTTAAAATAAAGACTATCTGTAAAAAGTTATTACAAAATAAGAGAATTATTATTTTTTTATCTTTAGTTAGAAATTAAGAGATCAAATAATCTTCCATCATCATTATGGAGTTGTTTTCAGCCAAAGAATTCGACTAAATATAATCTATTAATTTAAAAAGCTTCATTTTAAACTGATTATTGTGAATGTACAGGGAGAACTAAATTTTTTTAATTAATAAATTCATGATTCTTCCTGTTAAGGTTCGGAGTACAAACATATCGCGGACGAGACAGATGGAGAAATATATATAATCCAAAGCTAATAGATTTCGTGAAATAGCAGTTTTCGCTATTTGCATTGTATACGTCATTCACTTGAGAAAAAACAATATATATGATTATTGTCATAATTATTTATTAAGAAATAATTATTATTACTATTTATTATTATAAATAATTATTATAATACATTATAAATAACTATTGTATTGTATCATAATATTGAATTATAATTTCTTCACATTCCCTTCACTGGCTGGGATTGTAATTGGAGCGTTGCATGGGACCTCAGGTCAGGCCTTTACGTGAGTCAACCAAGCAAGCTTATGGTCTTATTTTTAAAAAATTCTCGCATTACAGATATATAAATTATTTCACTACCCCTCATTCCAACAGTATAACGCCAATTTTTAGGTATTACTTAGGCACATAAGTTTAATGTGCAATTAATGCAGTTTGGTAATATCATGATTTTTTCGCCGTAAAAATGCAATAAGAAAAGCCTCTGTTAAAATTTTGTCAAGCAAATGTTAATTGTGCTTTTATAACTTATAACGCCTGTGCCAATCGGAACATGCCAAAAATATGCCACTAATAAATCAGAACATGCCAAGAATATGTCACTAATAAATCAGAACATGCCTATAATATGCCACTAATAAACCAGAACATGCCAAGAATATGCCACTAATAAATCAGAACGTGCCATGAATGTTCCAAATAATAAATCAGAACATGCCAAAAATTTGCCACTAATAAATCAGAACTTGCCAAGAATATACCAAATAATAAATCAGAACATGCCAAAAATTTGCCACTAATAAATCAGAACTTGCCAAGAATATACCAAATAATAAATCAGAACATGCCAAAGATATACCAAATAATAAACCAGAACATGCCAAGAATATACCAAATAATAAATCACATGCCAAGAATATGTCAACGAATAAGAGGCCTGAGGTTACTTATAGAATTGCACCCGCTACATTATAATCATGCATTGGAACCTTGTTGTGGTGGGGATTACTATGGTCATTATAGTGACGCGATTGCGCGTCATTGTTCAACTACCGCTGAATTTAGTAGCGACGGTCTTCTTATTTGTCTGAGGCCATACTTTCAGAAAGAGTGAAGAGATCGTAAGTTCATTAGCCAATCATTGACGGCCTTTCAAGCAAAATCCACCAATCGTAGACAAGAAAATAGAGCGCAAGTACTTACGTAAACTTAGCGAGTTTTGAAAGCATGGCCCCTGTTTCAAATTTATGTGAATGGGCCATCGAATAGCGGTATGAAGATCGAAAATATTTATATGTGCGCTTTTAAGCATATTTTGGCGCCACTAGCTAATATTGGTCACATCAACTTCTTTAATAACATACGCATTTCTTCCCTCATAGTATAATAGACTTGGCGCGAATAAACAAGCCACGTTTGGCCCATGGCCGATTCTCGTTATTTTTGTGACTTATTCATAGTAGATCTAAAAACTGGCCTTCTGACCCGATCCTCTCAAAACTGATGGTGAAATAAACAGCGATTGGATTTTACCCAGGTCTCCGGAGTGTATGATCAGTTGCTCATGCCTTGTGCTTGCGTTCTATCTCCTCGTAAAACAAGTCACTATAATTTTGTTTTTGTATTCGACACACAAAAATGCAAGTCTATTGATATCTTTCACCAGCACTCTGGATCGTATCAAGTGTTGGGAAGTAGGCTTTGCTTTGACCATTATTTTTTTTCGTTTTTTACGTAAAGCCATAGTCATTAAGGTAGCTTACGTTACATCTATCAGCTGCGCTTTTATAAATAGTTATTTTTTTCGTGTTAGGATCTTAACAACCGAGCTGTCGTTGTTATAATATTTGTTCACAACTCAAATTGGTTATTGCTGATACGAAGAATAAGAAAGTCGGGCCTTTTAGGAATTTACAAGCTGTAGCCACCCCTATGCGTTTTTTTAAACTATACATTTTGCGCATAAAATCCCAGAGAGTTAGACAGGCCAATTGTCCAGTTATTAAATATATAGCCGAGAGGAAGGAATTGGTAAGCGCTTTCCATTCCATTAATTAGAAGACTGAAATTTTCTGGTTACCGACTAAAGTTTTTTTTAATGTTGCCTTTGCTCAACTTCAAAACAATAATATTTGTTATTTTGTTCATGCCTACAGGATGAGGATCATGAAATAAATTGATGCATTATTGTGCAGATGTTGCTGATGACTTGCGTCCTGCGGGCCAGCGATGCCGAGGCCGCCGCTCCCAGCAATGAGGTGCGAAATTATTGTGAAATGAATAAATATTTATTTGAATTATTATATACATGAATATAATAAAGTATTATTTTAGTATAATCGAATGAATCAATCAATTATTTAGTATAATATTCTATAAATCAAATATAAACTCTACTTTGAATCATTCACTTTGAATTAATTATTGTATAAGACACAAGTGATTATAATAAAGTATTATTTTAGTATAATTGAATGAAATAATCAATTATTTAGTATAATATAATAAATCAAATATAAACTGTCCGATATTTTGTGTACTGAAAAAATTAGACGAGTTTGGAAGATACAAAAACTATGTAGACGAAGATAGACCATCACGACAAGCAGTAGCATGAACAACCATCACATGAACAACCATCACATGAACAACCATCACATGAACAACCATCACAAGGAGTAACATGAACAACCATCACAGGGAGTAGCATGAACAACCATCACAAGGAGTAGCATGAACAACCATCACAAGGAGTAGCATGAACAATCATCACAAGGAGTAGCATGAACAACCATCACAAGGAGTAGCATGAGCAACCATCACAAGGAGTAGCATGAACAACCATCACAAGGAGTAGCATGAACATCATTGCATGGAGAAATAGAAAATCTCTGTGATCTCTCAGAGATCTTTAAAATCTCGAAAAGATTTGATGAATTTTTTTTCAAGTGAAGTCGTTGGTTATCAACAAGTTCATATTATGACCTCTAACATTTTATTTAAATTATTCGTTTTTATTATTCGTCAAACAATATTTTTTTGATGTATGGAAAACGTTGGTAATTTAAAATATTTCCTTATATATCTTTTTAATTAAATTGCTTAACATGGTTGATAATATATTCGCTACCTTCTAAGAACGTAAGCAAGCCTGGACTTCCTTTGCTCTTTGCTGTTTTAGGGAAACTTTCATTAAATTTTGAAAATACTATCTATGCATTCTTTAAGTAATCTAAATTTACATTATTTTCACTGAAATTCCTTCAATGCCTTACGAACGATATTCTAACATTGTCGTTGTTAATATGGTTTCATGTTTTTCATAATTTTATATATTTTTTATTATTATATAATCTATTTTATAATGTAGTTATGATATTGTAATTTTATTATAGGATATAATGGACGTTAGTCATGTTGAAACTTACATAATACATATTTACTCCCGTAAATATATAATAAATATGTATTTACATTTCCACTGGAGCTTAAACCTACTAATTAATAATGACGTTCATGCAGTAGAAAATTCAAGCACAGGCATTCGAAGTCTCCAATTCACCGTCTAACTGGCCACTATGAGGTTACTACTGTCACCTGCAGTGCAATGAAATTTATTGCATTGTCAAATCTTAAGGGCGCATTTTTTTATGATATTGTATACATAAACATTATATTTTTCAATACATATGTCGATACCCTTTATTAATGAATCGATGAATTTCAGAGTTTAAAAACGTATGTTTTGTACATGAATTGCTCAGAGCGTGATGTCTTAAAGGCTTCTCGAATTATCTCTGCAGGTTTTGAACGAGAGATTACTTAGATGTGTATAAAAAAGATTGTTTAGATGTGTATCAGGTTTATGTTGAACGCAGGTAGTTTTCGTTCCGTTTACCTAATTTTAAAGTATCTGCATCAAATAATGCATTTCGGCTTCATACCTCATTTCATCCTAATTTTGGTTGTTTTGACATTGTATCGACTCAGATGTATAGAAGCGAAACTTGCGCCTGCAGTTCTTTTTTGAAAACTCTCACTTATTTTAAAATGTTATCTCATGATTTAGTTCATAATTGTGCTCTTTTGTTAATATATTATAGCTTTTCATGAATAATTTAAAAAATGTACTATGGATATCTATATTTTCTTTCTACAGGTGCAGCCGGGAGTTGTGCAAAATCCACAGAGTGAGACGACACATTTTCCACAGAAAACAAGCAAACAGTTTCAGGATCAATATTCCTCTACAAAGACTAGCCAAAACCCAGCTCCTGTTCCGAATTCCAAATCTCCTAGACACAGGAAAAAGAGTTCACCTTACACTTCTCCGCATTTGTTACCGTTGGCGCCTTCTAAACACCCAAAGAAGGCAATTCAACCTGATAAATATGACGCCAAAAAATTCGAAACGTCTTTATTGCGATACCTGAAGCAACTGCACACGGAACAATCAAAATTCGTTGAAGTAAATGATAAATTTAATAATGAAAATCACAGTGATTCTTCACATAAGACGATTTTTGTGAAGAATTCCGATAATATTTATTCGAACTCTAATTTGATAAATGATGAATTTAAGAAAGAAAAGGTTACTGTTTTTAATAAAAGTGAGGTTTCAATTAACGTGCCGGGACCATTCAGTTCTTTTCAGTCCTCAGGTATAATTTTTAATCCTGGTAAGGAAAATACATTAACTGATTACGACAACGCCAACATTTCAGTGTTATATAAAAATGAACGTTCGAATAATTTATTGAATGCAAAAGTGCTAATTGCAAACAATGATGTAGAGGCAAACTCAAAACCACCCATACCAATTCCCACAAAATCCGAGAAGATTTCATCCACATATGTGGAAAACACTCGAAAAAACTTTTCTGAAATACAATTTATTTCTAAATTAAATACGGACAATCGAATTTCCAAAAACCATGACACACGCATGACAATATTTCACGTCAAACCCAATACCAAAGCGTCCATTCGATCCAAGAACGCATCTGCAGTCAGTATCTTGAATGATGAGTTACCTTATCAAAAAGTGTCCTCTAGAATTGCTGCACCGAAATTTTTAGAAAATGATCCAAAAGATGGAAGAACTAAGATAGATGGTAATTTAATACCTAGTCAAAGGCCCTCTGGTTCTAAACAAGGAAAAATTCAGTATTTGTCCTCAACTCCTGAAAAAAATTTCCCGGCTCAATCAATCATTTGGAAAGATGAACCGGAAGTGACAGGATTTCAAGGACATGATTCACTAAAAGGTAAAACCTCACCAGATTCCAAGGAGGCTACCCTCGATGATATCCGGAATGATATAGTTTCGAATCCACGTAGTGATAGTAAACCAGTATTAGGTAATTATAATTACTCTCTATCGAGTGCGCTTGATGATTACGAATCGGTTATGCGATCACGCAGTGATTTTAATTTTGAATCCATCAATGCCCGCATGACTTCTAAATTTGAAGTTAATCAACCCGAAAATGGCTACTCGTCATCGTTTATTTCAAATTTAACTCGACCTGCGTCGCAGAAAGCAAGCGAAATTCAAGAGCTCACAGCTATTCAAAGTTACGTCATCAACGAAGATCTTGACAATTCGGGTTCGACTCCGTCCGGCAACGACGAAAATTACGACATTCTACCCGATATCTTAGGTGACATTCCGGAGATTGAGAATGAGTACGAAGACGAGTCTTTGGAGATTGACGACGATGGCTCAGTGCCGCATGGAGACCTCACGGACTCGGTGGTGGTGAAGGAAGTTGTGTACGAGAACGCGGTGGCCGCCCAGCGGGAGCGGCTGTTGGCGCTCATGGCTCTCCACAAGGCCCAGTGCGAGGAGGCGGCCAAGACAGACCAGCCTCACTGGCGAGGTATGGTGGTTTGTTGCTGCGTCATTTTGTGTTTTTTACTTATCTGTTAATTTGTACTGGCGAGCTATGGTGACCATGGTTTGTTACTGCATCATTTTCTATTATTTACTTATTTATTTATCTTTTTGTTTGGCCCTTACCCAATACAAAGGTTCAATTCATTGTATACATTTATGCTAGTTAGCTGTTTTTCATTTATCGATGTATGGTGACCATGGTTTGTTACTGCACGATTTTCTATTATTTATTTATTTATCTATTTGTTTGGTCTTTACCCAAAAAAAGGTTCAATTCATTGTATACATTTATGCTAGTTAGCTGTTTTCATTTATCGAGGTATGGTGGTTTGTTGCTGCATTATATTGTGCGTTTTTTATTTATTTGTTAATTTTCTTGGTCGTTACCCCAAAACTAAGTTTCAATATATTATATATTTTTATGCTAGCTAGCTGTTTTTCATTTATTGCGAAATTTCTTGTTCTCATATTGATGTCTCTAACGTTCGTCTTCCATCAAAGGGTTTTGACTTTGGGGAGGCTATTTACATTAGTGAAATTTATTTAAAATTTCATGTTAACGTTGTTTCGCGTTTTTTTAGTCATGTTCAGACTCAAACTGGAAGTATAAATAAATGAAAGATTGTTTTACTGTCAAAAAATTCAGCTGGGACTTGTGTTGCAGGTTGCAAACTCAAATTGAAAGTATAAATAATTCAGACTCAAATTGGAAGTATAAATAATTCAGACTCAAATTGGAAGTATAAATAATTCAGACTCAAATTGGAAGTATAAATAAATGAAAGGTTTTACTGTCAAGGAATTCAACTGGGACTTGTGTTGCAGGTTGCAAGCTCAAATTGGAAGTATAAAAATAATTCAGACTCAAATTGGAAGTATAAATAATTCAGACCGAAATTGGAAGTATGAATAAATGAAAGATTGTTTTACTGTCAAAAAATTCAACTGGAATTTGTGTTGCAGGTTGCAAGCGCGCCTGGGACCAGGTGCTGTGCTGGCCCCCCGCACCCCCCCACTCTCAGTCCTCCCTCCCCTGCCCCCCTCACGTCCCCGGCATGGACAGCCATGAGGTGCGAAATAATCATATCAATTTATATTTTATTCCTTATTAAAATTAAATCATATACAACTTCTTTGCTATGAGCTCATTTATTATTTCGTTACTTTGTATGCGCTAACCATTGCTTCCGAATAATCTTCCTAATCTCAAGAATCAAATTCGATTCATAATCATTGTGTTAAATGATCGTTAGAAATTACAATGGTAATGATAGATGAAAATGTTCAAACTAAAATGTTCAGATGACAATGTTTCAATTACAATTCATAGAAAATTTAAAAATTTTTACATTTAAATTAATTTTTAAATTTAAAATTGAAATTTTTCCCCAGGGTCACGCTACCAGATGGTGCGATGCTCATGGTCAGTGGGAGAAAAATCCACACGTCGAGGAACCTGAAACTTCGACTCAACAACCTGAAGAAATCGATTTGTCAACTCAAGAAGTTGAAGTTGATTTAACCAACTCAATTTTACAGCCAACTGATGTACCAGAATATAACGAAAGCGAGAGCAGCCTTTCTTTGGGAACTCCAGCTCCCACATACAGTAATTATTTTCTCTTGAGTCTAAGTATGGGCTTATATGCATGAATTGTATAAATCTCATCCATTGCATCAATCGTTTAATATTGCAAAAGGATCTCACTTTCGTCCTTCGCATCATTATTCGCATTATAATTTTCATTTGAATATGACACCGTCTCCAACGAATCACTTTTCATCTCCAAAATATATCTTTGCTGCACTCATAATTTTTGTTAATGCTAATGAATTTATCAGACCGCTTGCTAGTTTCTTAAATATATAATATAGATGTTTTTATTCACTAGAAATATTAAAATAGCCTTTCTCTTCCATTATCACCTCATTTTAAATTAGTCTGTCATCAAATTTCCCCACCGTTAAGGAATTTTTCACTGTTGTTGACGATCCACTAACAACAGGAATAAAAATTGGGATTCAAAAGTCATTTATAATTAAATTTCTGTACGAACGTCCGCAGGTTTTGACAGTGGATGGAGCAACTACACTTACTGTCTGGCAAAGAGACGGAAACATCATAAAAGAGTTTCGCCTCTGATTGCGGTAAGTGACTTCAAAAATCCTTCCTAAGATTTATACGAGATGTTCAGGGCAACTCTCGTGAGGCTAGAATTGCTAACAAGGGGAATTTTAAGACTCAATTTGGTTCGAATGGATGTTATGAACTATATCGAATATTGAATACATATTTTGCAAGAAACGCATTTCGACGCTTCCCGCAGGGAGACGCTTTTTCTTTGAAGACGAAATTTTGTTTTGGTATATTCGTAAGACATTAGGTGTTGAAGACGAAATTTTGTTTTGGGATTTTCATAGGACATTCGGTGACGAATTAATTCGGTAGTGGTCGAGAGGGAATATAATTTTTTACCTTGTCGCATGCATGGAACATACGATTTATTTATATTAAATGAGGAAAATCTTCATGTGAGAGCTCAAAAATGAACTGATTCAGAGTTGAAATAAATACAGTGCAAAATTTCAAAGAAATTTCAATTTTTACTGTAAACAAAAGGCTTTCTTCATATTCGCGCACAGTTGTATGAATTTTATTTGAATGTTTTGTAAAATACACTATTGTAAAAATTTCGAAATTCATTGAGCCTTAATAGTTTATTTTAACAAACATTTTATAATTTATTATGTTTGATATGCCGCAGAAATGGTTGCCGATCATCAGCACGATATCGATGATCGGATACAGCATTTCCCTGTCAGCACTACTGATCTCTTCAATCGTCCTCCTTTCAGTCAAGTCAGTAACTAATTTAATGAGCATATAAATATTGAAGAAAAATGCAAGTAAACTATTGTGATGATATTTATGTAGTTCTCGGTGCAATATGCAATATACAAACAGTAGTTTAATTGCAAAACCATAATTATAATGAATTATTTGCAATTCATCGTTTTAGAATATCGCTAAAAACTGAACAAGTTGTTGACAATATTGGGAACTGCTTATCTCCAGTTTGAGCATAATTTTAATATCGTTTACTTTACCATCACAACTGTATTTTAGGATATTTTTTAAAACCTCCTATAATCTTTCTTTACTGCATGATAGCGTCATTTGGCAATTAAAAGTTAACCTACACGACATATATATTGAAAGGCTCATTAATGCTACAAATGGGATTTTTAAAGTACAACAAATAATGTTTTTACTTATTATGTTAACTGCTTCTACCAATAATATTCCTCTTACTATAGGCAAGGTTGAGCATAATTATTATTGGTTAAGTCACCCTTATAAGTGTGGAGTAAGATGAGTTTACAACCACTAATTTTATTTTTTGACGTACAGCGTCAAACTGTATCCACCAATCCTATCCTTCACTAACTACAGGCGCCTGAGATGTGCCAGAAACCGTCTCCACCTGCACCTGTTCGCCTCGTTTAAGCTGCGGGCTGTCGCCGTGCTGCTTAAAACGCCACTCATAACGCCTTCAGTGGTGGCATCCATAGCAGCGTTCGAGGAACACGGGGTAATGAATGAATACTATGAATATTACTAGGAGAACTGTCGATTCAGAATAGAATAAGATGAATAATATCGAACTGTGATGTAGTCATTTAATCATGTGTCAAGGATTTCCAACAAAACCCAACAGCTTCCATAACTATAGTAGCTCAGCGGGAGTCTGGTAGTGTTTGGACAAATTTTCGCTTTCACAACCTGCGTGCAATAGACATGTTTAACGCTGAAATTTACTAGTTTTGAAATTAATTAGTGCAACAGAATATAAGCAGCTTAATATCAGAATGAAGAAAGATATGATTGTTTTATTATCATTTCTACCCATTGAAACGTCAATGACGATATAAGGAGAGGAAGATATAACTAAAATAATAGAATGAGATTTGTCCTTAGTAATTTTTTGCAAAAGTTAACTTTTCATCCGTATTTCAGAATGCGCACTTGATTTTCATGTTATTTTTTAAACTTTGTTTAAGAACGATAGTAATCAATATAATATTTCGTCTAATTTATTGATATTTTATTACAGTGGTATTTATATCAGGTTTCGGATACCCCAGAATTTGATGAAACAATTCTTTGCAAAAGACGATCGGGGTGCGAGGCTGGGTGTGCCGGATTATGGTCGCCGTATGGGAGTATTTCATCCTTGCCAACTACTCATGGCTGCTGATGGAGGGCATGTACCTCCACAACCTGATCTTCAGAGCGCTCTTCACCGGCTCCTCGGCCACCATCATGCCTTATGTTATACTCGGCTGGGGTGCGGATTTGTTTAAATTAAACATTTTGGCTTCAATAGATCAAAAAATGCCCTATATCGACTATTTTATTTATTTTTAATCATGACCTGATCATCAGAGCGCTCTTCGCAGGCTCCTCGGCCACCATCATGCCTTATGTTATACTCGGCTGGGGTGCGGATTTGTTTAAATTAAACATTTTGGCTTCAATAGATCAAAAAATGCCCTATATCGACTATTTTAATTTCTTTTTAATGATGATAATCCAATTTATTGTCATGTAAAACAGTTTTTATTCCTATATGCACTATTTTATTCCTTTTTAATGATGATAATCCAATTTATTGTCATCTGAAATAATTATTATTCCTATATAAACCATTTTATTTATTTTTAATTATGATAATCTAATTTATTGTCATGTGAAATAACTATTATGTAGATTTCAGTCACTAGCGGAAGTTTTCAACAGAATTTTGTGTCAATTTCGCTCGTGTGTCGCTTTGTTTTGTTAGTGAATGTTTGTTATATTAGTGAATATATTATTGAGAAATTAGAGTAGAGCTCAAGTTTGATGTCTGCGAGCTTCTCACTACAATATAGTGTCATTTGAAATAACCCAAGTTTAAAATTATCGCACGATTCTTATGATTTCATTTTTGTGACCTGAAATAATTCGTCCTTTTTAACTAATGCTTCTTAAATAAAATGTAGTTATTGAAGAATTGGACAAACAAATTTCATATGATTAATAAATGGATAATTTTTTCAAAGAGAATTGATATATATTTGTAAAATAATTTTCCCACACGATTCTAATCCAGTTACTAGTAAGTCAAATAGCCCCAATTACAGCTGTCCTTGGGAGACTATAATGCCAGCAGCATCCTTGCTGATTACATTTATTTTATAATCGTACTTTACTTGGGGTTCCGTGTAATACGCATTTGACTTAACGGTTCATTCAAGTTTACTAAGTATTATTGTTGTTTGGTAGAAGTTGTTTCTTCAAATAAAGATGAAAAAATAACAATGATAAATACTAAAATGTATAAATGTTATAAATGTTACAAATGCTACTAGAAGAATAATAGGACAATTTTTTGTTTCTCTGGACTTCAACCGAAATTTTACAAAGATTCTGCGTATAAATATATCTGCCCCAACTCAGAAAGACAAAAACAATATATTTCTACCGAAACAATATATTCCTAATACTTCCTTATATCATTAGTCAGCTTAAATCGTTAGTTCACCAAAAATTTAAAAGAAGAGAAAACTAATGACACGTAAATACAAAATATCTTCAATGAAAACGTTTTGGAGAGCAGTTCCATCATCAGTTTTTGAGCTAATGGTGGAACTGGTTTAAGTAACGGTTTCGTTGAAGACATTGTGAATTTATTTGATTCTAATACTTACTGGCACCAAATTTATTTATTTGATCCATGAATTTGAATTTCAAATGAATTAGAATTTATTTGATCTTTCTGAATCTTAAATATATTTCTACGTATTTGTAATCTTTTGTTGATTTTAAGTTCTTAATATAACTTAGATTTGAATTTGAAATAAATTTTAATTTATTTGATCCTTTCGAATCTTGAATATATTTTTACGTATTTTGAACTTTTTGTTAATTTTAAATTCTTAATATGACTTGAATTGGAATTTCAAATAAATTTGAATTTATTTGATCCATGTGAATCCTAAATATATATTTACGTATTTTGATTTTTTTGTTGATTTTAAGTTCTTAATGTATTTCTCTGCGCACTCATATGTCTTTTTTTTAGTTTTTTTAAATTGCTTTTGAATTCTTAATGTTTTTATATGCGCACTCCAGGCTCTCCCATGCTGGTGATAGTGAGCTGGTCCATCGCCCGGGCGCTGGTGGACAACAACCACTGCTGGCTGGTGCATTCAAATCCTTGGCCTCACTGGATAGGCCTGAGGCTGCCCGTTGCCGCCTCAGTGTTCCTCAATGTGATATTCTTCTTGAACATCATACGCACCGTGGCGCTCAAGTTACGGTCATCCGTTAGCAGAGAAAAGAGCAAATGCAAGTCAGTCTTGAGCGCACAGTTTTTTTAACAAAGCACATTTATATTATACGAGTTTCATACAATATAATATGTCATATAATACATAATCTCGCTGCAATAGGACCGTCCAGCAATCACACGCTCTCATGGAGCCTGTGATTATTGGGTAATAAACTAGTAAGACAGTTAAAGCAATTGTTATAATTTTGGAGGCTCAATACCACGGTTTAATTAGAATTATTTTTAAAATTGATTAATTATTTATTCAATTTAAAATTGATTAATTATTTAATCAATTTAAAATTGATTTAATTATTTTTAAAATTTAAAATTTGTCAAAGTTTGTGTGTGATTTGAGCCTGGCACTGTAAATATAAAGGAGTTCGTACGCTCGTCAAAAATCGAGTCGGGATGTGGCCTGTGAATCAAAGGTTCATTTATTATTTTCATGCTGAGTTTACGCTTGAACTTGTCTCCCGTAATATTTTTATTCATGTATTTGATTATCGTAGAGGTTTCATAATTATTATGATGGAGATCATGATGACGGAATTTGTTATAATGTGATTCTAAAATTTGAGTGATTGAACTCATAAATAATTCAATATGACTAAACATCTATTGATGTAATACGGTAAACTTATATTACGAATATAACTAAAAAGAATTTGATGTAACTTATATTACGAATATAACTAAAAAGAATTTGATGCATGCACTGTAAGTTCAGAAATATGGAAAGTTTCGATAGAAAATCACAATCATTTGGGTTTATTTAAACTTTTATTTTCACGGCCTCTTAATTCTTAAACTTTGGTGGTAGTTAATTTAAAACATTTGACAATATCCAAGTTTTTAAATCTATGAACTATATGTCTGTAATGTTTACATCACGAAATGCTATCATCATGAAATAAATTGAAGTTGACGCTATTCTACAAACAGCTGATAGAGCCTGTCAACGCTTGTGCCGCTTTTCTCATGAAATTATGTAAAGTTGACTTTATTCAACGCTGGTGTCGCTTTTCTCATGAAATTATCTAAGATTGACGTTATTATGTAGACAGCTGAGCCGGTCAACGCTAGTGTCGTTTTTCTCATGAAATTATCCAAAGTTGACTTTATTCAACACTGGTGCCTCTTTTCTCATGAAATTATCTAAAGTTGACCATATTCAACGCTGGTGTTGCTTTTCTCATGAAATTGTTAAAAGTTGGCGCTATTGTGCAGACAGCCTTTAGCCGGTCAACGCTGGTGCTGGTGTCATATTTCTCATGAAATTATCTAAGGTTGACACTATTCTGCAGACAGCTGAGCCTGTCAACGCTGGTGTCTCTTTTCTCATGAAATTGTCTAAGATTGATGTTATTATGTAGACAGCTGAGCCTGTCAACGCTAGTGTCGTTTTCTCACGAAATTATCTAAGACTGACGTTATTGTGCAGACAGCTGAGCCGATTAACTCAAGTGTTGCTTCTCTCGTTAAATTATCTAAATTTGACGCTATTCTGCTGACAGCTGAGCACGTCAACTCAAGTGCCGCTTTTCTCATGAAATTATGTAAAGTTGACTTTATTCAACGCTGGTGTCGCTTTTCTCATGAAATTCTAAGATTGACGTTATTATGTAGACAGCTGAGCCGGTCAACGCTAGTGTCGCTTTTCTCATGAAATTATGTAAAGTTGACTTTATTCAACGCTGGTGTCGCTTTTCTCATGAAATAGTTAAAGATTGACGTTATTGTGCAGACAGCTGAGCCGGTCGACGCTGGTGCTGGTGCCGCTGTTCGGGGTGCACTACTGTCTGCTGTGGGGACTATCGCTGTCTTCACATCCTCCCGTCGAGCTCACGTGGCTATTGCTGGACCAGGTCTGCTCTTCCTTCCAGGTAACTGGTCTGCTGAATTCAACATTGAATTATGCTTGCTGTCTATTAAAATTAAAAGATCTATAGAAACCAGGCTGCTCAATTCAACATTGATTTATGTTTGATATCCCTTAAAATTAAAAGATCTATAGAAACCAGGCTGCTGAATTCACATTGAATGATGTTTGTTGTCCATTGAAACTAAAAGATCTATAGAATTTTGATATTTCAATATGCTGTTTGCTATTATTTTAACTTAATTTTAAAAATAGTAAAAATGAAGAGGCCTAGGGGGTTTCATTCAACAAACTTAGCTAAAATACTTTTTGAGATATTTGTTCAGGGTCAGAGTGTCTGATTTTATTATTTTTCATTTGTGATAACAATATTTTGACTAAGTAGAGGCAGCATTTCTTACTTTATTAAAATCTATTAGATAAAATGTTGATTGCCTCTATAATGGAAATTTTGTTCAAAAAGTTTTGATGAACTTTTCCGTCCATTCATTTAATCATGAAATAATATTTATTAATCAAAATAATTTTTTTTTCGGAGAAATTTCATGAATTTCATTGTTTTAGCAATTTTTTATCACCATTCTCAGCATTATCCTTCATAAGCTTCCAACTTCAATGATTTTTCTTGAATATATCTTGAACATTAAAAAATGTTTGTATTCCATTGGAATCTAAAGTTTTCTTAACATATTTCAATATTATTTTTTATCTGCTTATCTCTGCTTTAAAAATGGTAATAATCACTCGCTTCGAAGGGCCTGATCGTAGCGTTCCTTTACTGCTTCGTTAATGGCGAGGTTCGACTGGAGCTTCGCAAGCTATACTACCGAGTGACTTCAGATGATGAATTCAACCCCAGCATATACAGCACCGCGTTGAGGTGAGAGACATGACTTCAACCCCAGCATATACAGCACCGCGTTGAGGTGAGAGCCATGACTACAACCCCAGCATATACAGCACCCCGTTGAGGTGAGAGGCATGCTTGAAGGATCACTTTTCGTGGCAGGGCTGAGGCTGTTTAACATCCTAAAAAACGATCCAAGAGAGGGGGAGTTCACCCTGGAGACCTTCAAGAGACGACTAGACGTGTTCCTGGGCACAATCCCAGATCGACCTCCCCTGCAACACTACCAGCGGCGAGAATCAAGCAACAGCATCGTGCATCAGGTGGCCCAAATGAGGGTGGATGCGCGATAGTCAGAGGCGACGATCCATCGTGGCCTGGGACTGCTACGTCCCAAACAAATACTATGGATACTAAGGCATGACTTCAACCCTATCATCTCATGGAAGTCTGATCCTAGCACCTAATTCTTAATCGATATTTTCAGTCCCTTTGAGGTATTTTGGCATAAATTCCTCCACCAACCGACCATCAACCTACCATCTTTGTGCAAAGTGCGAGTGTCTTTCAGTCTTACGTTCCCTGGCACATTTCCTTCGCAGCACTGCTGTAAATTCACAAAATTCTTCGGCTCTGAATGCCGAAAACCGAAAACGTTGGTGGTCTTTAAATTTTGGCAATATTCTGGTCCAAACTTCATGTTTTCCATCATCCTCTATCCTGAAAGCTACACTGTAGACTTTGTTTTTTTTCTTCATGCCTCTATGTGCTTCAGAAACGAGGTTTATTCATGAATGATTCAAAGTTTGGTCCTTGCAATGCACGCAAGCCTTGGTTATTTGCAACTAGGACATCACAATCCTTTAGCTTGCCCAGTGATACCATTATTTTGGCCTTGGACTGTGCGGATCAATGCGTATTACAAGAAATTTTATATTTCTAACTGATGAAAGCCGCTGCTTGTTCCTCAACTGCTCGTCTGTCTGATTTGAGCAGCACAAGGTTCATGGGAGCATCTCTGCTAAACCTTTGCTGCTTCTACTACCTTCACTTCTTTACTGCATTTGTTAAATTCGATGATTCTGAGTGTTTAAGTCACTAATTACTTTTACTTCAAGTTAATTCTTTCCTGCTAAAAGTTCGATCATTTTGTTTGCTGTTTATCTAGTTCAGCCGATGCAAAAGGTTGTGCAAAAGCGGAAGACGTATCAAACGTGAATGAGCACATAGCTCAATGTATGCGAACCTCGATGAATGCATTCCAACTCCTGGTTTCAATCCTAGCATGTACAGAGCGTGTCAGATTACAGTTTGAAATAGACATGATTGGAGCATATAAGGTAACTTTAATTTCGTAATTTTGATGTTGTGAATTCAATCTGAATTTAGATTGAAAATAGAAAATAAACTCGAATCCCTTTCTTATAACTTTGTGTGGTGTTAAAAAATTAACTACCAAGTTGCCCTTGACAATTTGTGATTATATTTTGAGTTAATAATATGTTGACGGTGAGCAAATTGATGATTGATTTCACTGGATTACATCATTTTTTTCAGTCGTGCTCGGGCTTCGTTTGCGTCGATCTATGGCACTGATCGCGAGTCGGTCGCTGCTACCTCTGCCACTCCCGCGGCTACGCCACCGAGGCTGACCAAGGTTAGAGAACCGGCAATTTTAATCTTGGGATGGTTAATATATGTAATTTGTAATTTAATTGCCAGGTAGTTGAAAATGAATTGTTTTTATACACGGTGAAGAAGTGCAGAATTGCACAATTAGTAACTTTATATGCCACGTATTAGCAATTGAATTATTTTTGTTCATAGCATAGAATTGTGTCATTTTATCAATTCACGTGTCTTGGATTAACACCATGATTATGGGGAATGCAAGTCTTGAATTTTCAGCAGAACATTTTGGTAAGAAACTATTGACATATTTTGATCGAAAATGAATAATTTACTTTAATAAGTACATGCTAGGTTTCAGAAACCTGAATTTTTAATTTCAGAAAGGTTCTTCAGGCTTAATCAGCCTTCAAAGCATACCCGAAGAAAATTTCGAAATGCGGACGTATACTGCGAGCGATGCCGTCTCGTGCAGCTCCAGAGATTCCAGGTCAATTTTCAGCAAGAAAACTTCAGATTTAATGACCGAATTTTCAACAAATGTGCCCTCCACGGCTGCTGACGAAAGTTATTATTTGGAATCCAACACAACAGATAAAGATTCTGATAATATTTATGATGATTCGACCAAGTGTGCGAATAACCAATTAGAAAGTTCTCAAAAAAATTTCGATTATGATAAGAGTTTACCGCCAAAGTCTGACGCAGGCTCAGCAGGAAAAGAAGTAAAAAAACAAAAGGCGCCTTTGATAAAGAAACTTTCCTTTCAAGAGCCCGTAGAAGAACTAATATACGAAGAAGACGATTATAGCTCGTCAGATGAAGACTTCGCTTGGGGTTTCAACACAAAGACTTTACCGATCTTGAAAGAAATTCGCTTGGTAAGCGAGGATCGGTCTTGCAAAACTACACTGCTCCCTCAATCTAGTAGCGCTAATAAGGAAGAAATTTCTACGCCTCTTTATTCTATTTTGCGTCAAGAGCCGAAAAATGGAACAGTATTTCCTTCATTGAAATGCAGCATCGCATCGTTAAAGAAGTGTGATGTACCAAGTAAGCGTATTTACTCCTTCAGTGACTCCAGTACAAATATTAATACTCGTAATTTAGCCGCTCCTATTGAAATAGCGAGCGATTAGATTAAAACTTACGGAGGCTATTTATTAGATTAAAATTTGCGTAAAATTTGATTAGATTAAAATTTACGGAGGCTATTTATTAGATTAAAATTTACGTAAAATTTGATTAGATTAAAATTTACGGAGGCGTAGTCGAAACTGATTCTGGTCATGTTAGCTCATTTTAGTTATAGGTTATTCTGTTGATTCATTAAGTAAGTCAAATAATTAGAATTTTGAGTCAACCCGGATAAATTTTGTAGACTTCAAAATCAAAGATATTTCACAGTCTAATAGTTTTTTAACCATCTTTTGAGGCATAAAAATGTCATTCAATTACAATATTCGGTGAGTAATTAGTTTCTTGAAAAAGTTTCAGTGTTTTTTAATCAAGAAACTTTTTTCTTGTTAATTCGAATTGGTTGAAAAGCTGGAGTATCGGACTGTAAGAGTAATCTTAATGCTGTTTTCAATATCCGTAGAGTTTTTACATCTTGCATGACTACTAAGCTGTATACAAATGATGAAAACGGGTTTTCATACAAGAATGAACAAGCAGATATTTTTTAACTCGTTTAATTAGTTTTTTAGTGTACAAAACATCAATGATCCAGGGTGAGTACTGCAGAAGATGATGAGAAATACGACGATGACTAAAATAAATTATAAATGATTTAATATTTATATAATGATTTTATTGTATAATAATATTTAATAGAATGATTTTCATGACGTTGATTCGGTGTGAGGATTGCACGAACGAATTACATCTTTAAGTTATAAATTCGGGCATTTTTAGACAACAAGTATATCGATGAACTACAAGTTTACAAACTAGAAATGTGTAAATTTTATTAATAAACCAATGAGTATTTTCATACAAATTTAAATAGAAGTAATTTGACAATTAATTACACTTTCATTATTAAACCAATGAGAATTTCCATGCAAATTAAATTTATACCAATAATTTTAACGTTAAAATGTTCGAAATAGAATAGACAAGATAAAATGTTTGTAGAAATATATTGTAAAAAAATGATATATTGAAAAAAATATATATTTAAAATTAAATGGTTGAAAAACTTCAAATTTCATTTTTTACAATATGTCTGAGCGCGTACCTACATACCAGTTCGTACTACTTGGTTTGTTTACAACTCATTGTCTAGACAACTACCTAAAACTTTTTCAACTTCCCACCATGAGCAAAAAATTCGTGAATTTCGTGAGCAGTATTAACAAGTCGCGCATGGTGTCTTTAAATTAATATTTAAAAATATTGATAGAAAATTTTAAAATAATATTCAACTTGATTAGGGGAAATGATAATAAACTGTTTTCATTTGAGAAATACTTTTGAGAAAATGTATTTCACCTAGAAAATGCGTTTAAGAAATTATAAGCACAGTTGCAATCTATATGAAATTTGGACCTGGGGCCATACTTTCAAAACTAGCTAAGTGAACGTAAGTACTTACGCTCTATTTCCTTGTCTGTGATTGGTGGATTTTGCTTGAAAGGCCGTCAATGATTGGCTGATGAACTTACTATCTCTTAACTTTTTTGAAAGTATAGGCCCTGGCAACTAAATCTAGACAAATTCATGTCTATCATGATTTTTTTTGTTATCCTTGATTATCACGATAATCAATGGTTAATCATCATGGTTATGATTCTGTATTTTAGCGTTATTCTGATTAATGCATTTGATTGATACATTTAGTAGCATTTAATTGTGATTAATGCATTTGGTAGCATTAGTATCATTAGATAGATGTGTTCGCTAATCCATTGATGTTTACTTCGTATCACTAATCAGAATTATATACGTCTCTCATTGCAGCTAATACATTTGCTACTCTACACGTAGATTTCTTGATACGATATGCTCTGTTATGCTAACTATGGTAATGATATAGCAATATCAAAAATATCTGGAAGAAATTACCCAAATAGAGTAGTAAAGAAGAGGCTGTTAGTACCTCCACATCATAAGAAACTTTCTCGCTCTTGTGCTACTTGCGTTAACTGCTGACTGCGAACGTAGTGAGCTCTATGGTCTGGATTGCGGGAGCGAGCAACGCGTCCTGGAATCCCAACTCCTCTTTGACGTTCCAGGTCTCTGAGACTGTCGCTAGCTTCCCCTTCGTTAAGGGCAGCTGTTGGCGAAACAAGACCAGGGGAACTGTAGCCTGTCGAGGAGTATTCGCATAAGGATTCTCTCCTTGGAAGATAGTGAGTTTGCTTTCCAGTTTGATCGACCAAATTTTCAGCTCTTGGGATACGACCGCAGCTTTCTGAACCATCCGGCATTTTTCTTAGGGTTGAACTGTTGCTCATATTCACAGGAGATACCTGAATAGAATAGATATGATATAGATTATTGTTCAACCATTGTAACTCTTACGGATAATATATTATATAGCATAGAGAATGTGTTTTACTGTACGGTATCCGTACAATTTATGTGATCAGGACAGGCAATTAACTGTGTTTCATCATTTTTTTCGAATAAAGAATGATCGATTATTAGTGAACAATGATTTTTATGTCCCTGCAGTTATATTTCACTCTGATTCTTAACGCTATTAAAAAAAATAATTGAATCACAAATTTTTTGATTTGGCTCTAAATCCATCATTATAAAAAGTTACTGGAGTTAGTCCCGAGTAGAGCGAAGACGACGCCTGATAGCAGTGATCTGCAACGAGGAAGACATCATCGCCCTCGAGACCTGCAGACGCTCCTGAAGGGGTTTTACGTTCTTCTCCGAGCAGATCTGGAGCGTCTTCCGCAATCTGGTGTACCAAAGGTACGACACTTTGACTGGGACCTTCCCCGGGAGGAATTAACGTGCTAGGAGATTCTTGATCGAGTGTCACTGTAGATTGTAGGAACTGGGCTCTTGCCGCCGTGGCGTGACGATTGCGTCGCGTTATCAAGACAACCGAGAGCGCCAGGACTAGGAGTAGAGCTGTGGCTGTCAGAACGCTCCCCAGCACGACTGCTGCAGCGTCACTAACAACGTCTTCTCCTGTTATAACGAATGATGTTATTATTTCTTATGCATTCATTTCCGTTAAAAGGTAATAGACTACTACTTATATTACTACTACTATATTACTTATGAAAGTACTACAAACTTATACTTCTATTTTCGCATATTTTTATTCTAGCAGTTGAATAACCACATTGATCATCAACTTCCGTTGGGTAATGCATCTATTGAAGGGGATTTTTTCGAGCGATCCTCAAGTTACGGGAACTGTCATTAATGGTGGAGACAAGCAACGTATCATCGTCTCAAAGGCAAAAATATTGAGGTTTGTTCTCAATTAATGTTTTGCCACTCGACTGAAAAGCATTATCCATATGCAAAATCGCCTTTGCACCAGTTCTTAGTTGCATAAAAATCCATCAATAAAATAATCAGTGGAACGGTAGCTTTGTTGATACTAACAGCTCAGCTTAGTTGGACCCGTTACATTATTAGTCATCAATAAACGTAACTGCTAATTATTACTGAATATGCTAATCGTATTGTATTTATTCTATCCGCACCTAGTTATGGTAATTGGCTTACTCGCATTAAATTTTAAAGAAACAAAACAATGAAAGGATCAAGGCAGTGAGAAACTTGATAGAAGCGTTGCGGCAAAGTCATCGAGCTCACATCCAAAATTAGCATCGCACCTAACACCCCAGACTTCAACATCCGTCGGCAATAAGCAGGTTCCCGAAGGTTAGTCTAAAAAGACACGCTGCTACCTTCGGGCTGCAAGCTGCAAAAAATACATGCTGCAACCCAGCGAGACACGCTGGTTCTAATTCGGAACTCAATCTGGGTTTGAATAATTAATTGGGGGGGGGGGGTTCTCTGAACTCCGGCCAGCTACATTCCTCTTCCTAAAGACAAAGCACCTGTTCGTTATCCTGCTTATCAACAAATGACTGAGTTAGAGACCCATGACAAATTACTAACCCTTAAACTTTGACTACAATACACATATAAGAAATGATTATGTGACAGCCCAGAAAACTACTATGTGACTGCCTCATAACAAACGACTATGTGACTGCCTCACGACAAACGACTATATGACTGCCTCACAACAAACGACTATGTGACTGCCTCACAACAAACGACTATGTGACTGCCTCACAACAAACGACTATATGACTGCCTCACAACAAACAACAATGTCAACAAAATACTCTCACAAATGAGTCTCTATGTCAACAAACGACTATGTGACTGCCTCACAACAAACAACACTGTCAACAAAAGACTCTCACAAACGATTCTTCATGTCAACAAACGACTATATGACTGCCTCACAACAACTATGCCGTTGTTGCAACAACTCTGCCTATGCTAACGACTATGTGACTCACTCATTCTGTTCTCAGCCGTACGCAGCGTGAAGGTCTCAAGAGTGAGCGGGGCGGATCGCCCTCTTCTATTCACCCGCCACACTCTGATGACGTAGTCCGCTCCGGGGGTCAGGCCGGTCAGGTTGAAAACTCCTCGGGCACCTGTGAAATTAAAGCAGTTTCTATAACTTATAATTAAATGCATGTAAAACTCCACCAGATGTTTGTATTATTTAAAAATGAGCAAACGTACAACTTTATACCATCATCATGGGTCATAATGTTCACCCGAAAAGAAATTCATATTTTGAAGCTAATTCATGCAATTGGTCATTCATAAAATTTCTATTGAAAACAACTTAAATCACCGTAACCTAACCCTAACCCCACTGTAACCTAACACTAAACACCTAAAATGACCAAACTTATCTAAATTTAATCAAAAAATTAACTGGTGTGCAGAAAATAATTTTCGCATGACAATCCGATATCGAATTCAAAATAGAATAAAAGAACTCAAAGTTTACTCAAATAGAAAACTTCGAAAAGTTTTGAAAAATCACTGAATTTTTTAAAAATTAAAGGTTAAATTAATTAACATTAAATTAATTTATTCGTCTATTCACGTATATTGATGGAATAATGACATTTATGATTTCATAAAACGAATTCAATGTGCCGGAAATGCAGGTAATGGCCCGTGACGCTTTCAAAGGCAGAAGATTATAGAACACCATCACGAATGCTTAGTAATACGCAAATTTGGCCGATACTGTCAATTGTCTGTTATTTAAGTTCTAAATGCATTGAATTTGATAAAGCTTGAATTTTTTGGACAAGTATGATTTGTTTTAATGTTGATTAAAAAACTATTGTAGGAAACGCACTGATTCATAACATTTCCATGCTGTTGGTCATAAATTTTTATGCTAAATAAGCGACTTAGAGCCTGTTTTAAAATATTATAGGTCAGTATAGACATGGTGAACATTGCATTATAGGTCTGTATTGACATAGTATGCAGTGCATTATAGGTCTGTATTGACATAGTATGCAGTGCATTATAGGTCTGTATTGACATAGTATACAGTGCATTATAGGTCTGTATTGACATAGTATACAGTGCATTATAGGTCTGTATTGACATAGTATGCAGTGCATTATAGGTCTGTATTGACATAGTATGCAGTGCATTATAGGTCTGTATAGACGTAGTGAACCGTGCATTGTGCACTGGCATACGGCAACGGTTCGTTGTCGCACAATCACACCTGTGCGGTTATGCATCGTTGGTGTTACACTCCAGAACGGTAGAGAGTTACAGTCCACCGTCACAGTCTCACCTGTAGTGTTATGCATGAGGGTGTTGGTGTTACACTCCAGCACGGTAGAGAGTTACAGTTCACCGTCACAGTCTCACCTGTAGTGTTATGCATGAGGGTGTTGGTGTTTCGCTCCCGCACGGTCAGCAGATATTCGGTGTCGTCGGGCGCGTCAGCGTCTAATATTTTTGCGTCGCCGGCTCCAGTTTGTGGTTGATTTTGTTGCTGTAATTCGTCGGCTCTGAGTTCCGCACTTTGGTCGTGGTCTTCCACCTGCGCGCAGAATATAATTGTAAGCATAGAAAATTCAAAGTAAATATAGTTATAATTAGAACGATATTATTTATCTAGAAGCAAGTCTCACTAGTAAAAAATCCCAGACTCGAGAATGCGATCATATATACCTAGTCGTACCCTTCAAAGAAGAATTAGCTGTATATTATACTTGTATATATGGTAATTAATTTTAATCTATAATTTAGATTACAGTTCATCTATAGTTTCAATAATTATTGTATCCATTAAATTCAAAATTTCCATTAAGGTAAGATTCTTTCTGTAATTCTGGTAAATCTGTTTATGATGAATATCTGTTCACTCAAATACACACTTGAATTGTAGTTCAAAACTTGCTCAAGTTGATGAGGAGAAAACAAATAAAGTTTTATTGAACTAGCAAATCCTTATTATAAATTGTACCACTTTCAACTGAATTCAAAACAGAATCAATACTGACCAATCTCAGTTCCTTGCCGTTCCAGGCCTTGACTCCTAAGGCATCTTTTTCCAGAGTGGTCCACTTATGATCAGCGTGCTTGGATGGCACTTTGTTTTGTATGCTGTTCTCAGCGCTGCCGGCCACGTTCTTCATCTGGATGTGATCCAAAAGCTTTTTACTTCCAACTGTATTCTCATCTGCATTTGCAGCCATATTCCAATTTGCATTCGCTGCCGTATTCACAGCAGCATCGTCAGTGACGTTCTCGGAGTCGTCATTGGTGTATGACGATGATAGAGCACAAGCGATCTCGACACTCGCCCATGTTTGCTTCGTCACTTTGCATCCGAAGTTGGAGGAAGGAATGCCTGACAACACAAGCAAAATATCCTGATGAGGATAGTTACATAGTTTTAAATGTTACAGGACAAAATTTATGAATAAAATAAATAAAACTTAGCGTGCTATCACTTCTGTAGAATTTGAAACAAATACAGGCAGTCTCATTACTTAAATTGATTTATTTGGCCCATTAATCGAATTGGAAGAGACATACCATGCATGAAAAGTATTGTTGAACATCAAACATACCAAAGCTAGACCTACACTTGTGTATCTACTGAATTATATACTGAATCGTTTTGGGAGGTACAAAGCGGCAGAAAATTAAGCAACTCGTTTCTCAATCCTAATTAAAGCTTCAGTTAATTAGTTGATGTAAAAGTAAAGTTTACAATAAAACAAACCCAAATTGTATAAGTAATTACTAAAAAATTTTATGCGTAATTACCAGACAGTAATCATTGTATACGTAATTACCAGACAATAATCAAAAGAATTGTAAACAATGCCTGAAGTTCCAACACATATACACTCACCTGGAGGTCTAACTGTGAAGACACAAGGTATGGCTTGAGATCCAACACTATTGGTGGCCCGGCATTCAACGGACCCATAATCTTGTACGCGCTGTAGCTGATACTTGAGACGGCCTTCTAAACCGTGCACTGACCGCACCCCGCCCGTGATGCCCGGTGGGGGCAGAGAGGTCGTCATCAGGGAGCTGCTTGATAAACCGTAGCCAGGAGACGGTAGCGTCTGTAAAAAAATGTTCAATTTAGAAGTTAACGACAAAAACTAGCTTGATATATAATGAGACTTAATTAATGAGACTTAATTAATTACAAAAATTTTAAATATTACTTTTGAACGACAAAAAGTAGCTTGATATATTCGGGAGTGTTTGAATTAGACTCAAGTAATTACAAAAATTTAAATATTACTTGCGAACGACAAAAACTAGCTTGATTTATTCGGGAATGTCTGAATACGACTTAAGTAATTACAAAAATTTAGATATATTGTGAATTCTATTGCAGTGTAGCGTCTGCACCAGATAATCAAAGTTATAATGTATTCGGAAACTTGAGGACTGTTGAGTTATGAATCACATTAAATTAATAATTTGTTATAAACTCGCTTGCATTGAACATTTCTGTTGTACCTGAGAGACCGCGTTAGTGTTGCAGTGTAGCGTCTGCAAGAGGTAATCAAAGTTGTAATATATTCGGAAATATAAGGATGATTGAGTTCGGAATCACATCAAGTTAATAATTTCTTATAAACTCGCTTGCATTGAACATTTCTTACGTACCTGGGAGACCGCGTTAGTGAAGGCCCACTGGAAAGTGACGTTGGTTGGATTAGCCAGCACAGCGCACAGCAACGTGACATGTTGGCCGAGGGCTGCTCTGTACAGCACAGGTCTAGTCCGCCCACACACTGGTGAATCTGGAGCAAGGTTTATTATTATTTATTATTATAAATCTGTTATTATTATTATTGTATAATCTAGAGCAAGGTTTATTAGTTTTTATTATAATAACCCTATAATTATTATTGTTGTATTAGTTAGGATTATTGTTTCTAATGCCGAAATTTTGATATTACTTTCGATAGAAATTATCGTTGCATATGCTGACCATAAACGTTATTTGCTTTATGATTACCAACACCAATTTGACGATCTCCTTGGAGTTCAATACACTGGCGATCTCCAATGAGTAGGGCGCACTCACACTGAATAGCGATCTCCAATGAGTGAGTCGCACTCACATTGAATGGCGATCTCCAATGTGTAGGTCACACTCACATTGAATAGCGATCTCCAATGAGTGAGTCCCACTCACATTGAATGGCGATCTCCAATGAGCAGGTCCCACTCACATTGAATGGCGATCTCCAATGAGTAGGTCGCACTCACATTGAATGGCGATATCCAATGAGTGGGTCACACTCACATTGAATGGCGATCTCCAATGAGTAGGTCGCACTCACATTGGATGGCGATCTCCAATGAGTGAGTTACACTCACATTGAATGACGATCTCCAATGAGTAGATCGCACTCACATTGAATGGCGATCTCCAAGGAGCAGGTCGCACTCACATTGAATGGCGATCTCCAATGAGTAGGTCACACTCACATTGAATGGCGATCTCCAATGAGTAGGTCGCACTCACATTGAACGGCGATCTCCAAGGAGCAGGTCCCACTCACATTGAATGGCGATCTCCAATGAGCAGGTTGAACTCACATTGAATGGCGATCTCCAATGAGTGGGTTGCACTCACATTGAATGGCGATCTCCAATGAGAAGGTTGCACTCACATTGAATGGCGATCTCCAATGAGTGGGTTGCACTCACATTGAATGGCGATCTCCAATGAGAAGGTTGCACTCACATTGAATGGCGATCTAAATGAGTGGGTTGCACTCACATTGAATGGCGATCTCCAATGAGTAGGTTGCACTCACATTGAATGATGATCTCAATGAGTAGGTCGCACTCACATTGAATGGCGATCTCCAATGAGTGGGTTGCACTCACATTGAATGGCGATCTCCAATGAGAAGGTTGCACTCACATTGAATGGCGATCTCCAATGAGTGGGTTGCACTCACATTGAATGGCGATCTCCAATGAGAAGGTTGCACTCACATTGGATTGCGATCTCCAAGGAGTTGGACATGGCTTCCCCCATGGGATTGGAGGCGGAGCACGCGAAGTTTCCGCTCCACTTGCGATGAACTTTCTGGAGCACGAGATGGTCTCCAGACACCAGGACGCGGTCGTCAGCATGGACCTCTTGACCCTGCAGAGCATAACATCCCTAATAAATGATGATATTGATATAATATATAAATATATAAATATAATTTATATTCTGTTTAATAATTTCTATTATACAGAATATTCTATATTCTATATTATATAAAAAATAACATCTCCAAGGTGTTCGTAAATATTGATAATGGGTACGTAAATAAAGTAAAAGTAGATACTTTTTTTATATTGATTCAAAATAGAGCGCGCAGATTTTATAACACAAGGCTGTATAATGATCGTCCCCAAGTGTTCGTAAATATTGATAATTGGTAAATAAAGTAAAAGTTGATAGTTTTTTATTTTGATTCAAAATAGAGCGCACAGATTTTATAACACAAGATGGAAGAATTATCGAGACGTAAACTTTTATAGCAATGCTGCACGATATTGGCTGGAAATATCGGCGACAAGGCGCTGAAATTCACCCAGTATTCTTACAGCATAGCGCACTTTCTTGCGCAATATAAACGTGGGAAGTATTTCTTGAGGTATATTATGCATGGAAAAATAAGAAAATGTGCCTGCTTGAAGATTCACGCAAATTTGAGAGAAAAGTTTCAATATGGTGTTCGGCGCAAAAGCTTAATTGTTATTTCAAAACCAATAAGGCATGTAGTCTAAATATTTAATTGACATGAACTTTATTCGTTGAAAATTGTAAAATTTTATGAAAGAGGACATAACTAAGCCGATAGTTTACATTTGAAGATGAAATATATTCTGTTATTATTCACCGCTTCAATTTTAGCGTAATAAAAAAAGCATTGATAAAAGGAGACGAAGAAGAAAACATGAATTAATTCATTACAGTATTCGCCTCTCAGGATGTATTACTGAATTTACATGTAAGAATGTCATAAGCCGAAGAAACATGCATTGACCAATTAAAATATCCGGTTTCCATGAAGTTTCATTGAATTTATTCTTCAAACGAATTTTTCAGCTTGTATTTATTCTTTGTTTATTCTTTTCTTTATGTGTTCTTATCTATTTCCTGCATTCTTCACTGCAAGAACTAGCAATAAATAAATATCCCTGACATTGTGGAACCAAGCGATGCGGTTGGGTGGAGGGTTGCTGTGGATGTCACATCTGAAGTAAACGTCGCTCCCTTCTTTGATGTGTTCAGGGGAGAGCATCGCGCCGAGAGATAACCGTACCCTCGGTGCAACTGTAAAAACAAAAACATTTAATTACAAATACGAATAAAGAAATGGAAAATTAAAAATAACTAATGAATTATAAATAAAAATTAAATATAAAACTATTCAGTGTTTTCAAGCTACAAGAAACTTATGTACGATGAAACAAGTCATTTTTGACATTTAAAATAAAACATTTGATACTGGGACAAGCTAATATTTTTATAGTTACAAAAGACTGATGCAGGACGAAGCAGGTAAATTCTTGAGTAAAATAAGAATTGTGTGTCATTTTTTAAGTTCCGAGACAATTATGTGGCACAAAAGAAATTATTGTTCTAAACCTTAGATATACAAAGATGTAACTGAAATTATTTAAAAAATTTAAATAAATATAACTGAATGATATTGAAGGCAACAAGTGAATATATGGAATCTTTACAGCAACATTCTAAACCGAAATTTTATAATATTATCAAGTAAAAATATTTGTTATACAGGAAGAAACATATAAATATTTTTAATGTATCACGCTATTATTGAGGAGCGTCAAAGTTTATTAAAGTGAAAATTTTTGATACCACCAAGCTTAAGTGACGCTCTGAAGAGGCGAATGGGAGCGCTTATACTAGTATAAGCGCTCCCATTGGCGTATAAAAGTGTATATAATGGGCGTATAAAAGCGCTTATACTAGTATATTAAACGAAATACGCTGTACAATAATAACCTGTACTAGGAAGAGCAATCCGATACGCAATTAATATAATAATAATATAATTATATAATATAATAATAATTTATACTATATAATAATCATATAATAAATAATAATGTAGAATGAATGAATATGAATGATGAGTTATCAAATAATATATATATTATATAATAATAATATAATGTATAATAAATAATGTAGAATGAATGGATATAAATGAAGAGCAATACACTACGCAATTAATAACGTGTAGAATGTACGCAGTTGATAACGTCTAGCATGTGTGAATATGAATGAAGAACAAGCCGCTACGCAAATAATATAATAATATTATAATTATAAAATTTAATAATAATAAATATATTATATAATAATATAATATATAATAGATAATGTAGAATGAATGCGTATGAATGAAGTACAATACATACAAGTGACGCTGAGAACGGAGGAGTTGGAGACTCTGACAGCAGGCAGCGCAGGACTGTAGGCCGTACAGGTCAGAGAGGCGCCGTGGTCCTGCCACTCAACCTGCACGTCCTGCCACGACCTCGACACGTTCCTCTCCCGCAGCTCCTGCGTGTATAGTATAGGTTAATATACATTAAAACTATATATACATATATACTAAGCTATACTTTACGATGCATTTATACTTTATAGTATTAGTAATAGTATAAAACCTCGAGACGTTCCTCTCCCGCAGCTACTGTGAGTATAGTATAGTTTAATATACATTTCAAATATATATACTATATTATAGTACTAAGCTATACTTTACGATACATTTATAGTATTAGTAATAGTATAAAACCTTGACACGTTCCTCTCCCGCAGCTCCTGCCAGTATAGAATAGGTTAATATACATTTGTTGTATATAACTATAGATGATATGGTATTATATTATATTTTACTATATATAACATAGTATACTATATTATATAATATATATACTATATAGTATACATACTAAAATATAGTATAGTATATTATACTATATTTTACTATAAATAATATACAGTGCATTTGGGTTTGTAATAACCTGCAAAACATTAGGGACAGAACAGGCTCCATGCACGCACCACGAACCACGCACGCACCACGCACCATGCACCATGCACCACGCACGCACCACGCACGCACCACGCGCGCACCAACGCACCATGCACGCACCACGCATCACGCACCACGCACGCACCACGCATCACGCACCACGCACCACGCATCACGCACCACGCATCGCGCACCATGCACGCACCACGCACCACGCACCACGCACTACGCACCTGCTGGGCCAGCAGCCTCGCAGGCACCATGCACGCACCACGCACCACGCACCACGCACCTGCTGGGCCAGTACCCTCACAGGTTTGCCCTTCCTTGCGATGGCCCAAACGAGGACGGGGGAGGGGCGGGCGTGGGGGGCGGAGCACCAAACCCTCAACTTGTCCCCCGCGGTGATGGTGGGGGGTACCCCGCTGATGTCAACCCATGATGGAGGGGCTATAAAATAAGTACACTATTTAGATATGAATTGTATAAAAATACAAATAAAAAAATTAGAAAAATGAATGATAAATAAAAATAACAAATCAAAACTAAACAACGAACCGCTGATGTCAACCCATGACGGAGGGGCTATAAAATAAGTACACTATTTAGATAAAAAATGTATAAAAAATATAAATGAAAAAATTACAAAATAAAATAAAACAATAGAAATAAAAAATTAAAACTAAACAACGAATTACAAATAAAATCATATAAATATTATTAAAAATTACGTTTTTAGCGCATTTTCTCATTTATGAAGAAAACGCCCTATTGTGCTCGTCATGCCCGTCCGTCCGTCTGTCTGTCCGTCCGTCCGTGACTTCACGTTTTCGTTGACGAGAAAATGCACTCTCTGTCAATCACTGCAGTGAGTACTGAGTTATATATATTTTTTAATTTATAGCAAAAAAACAATCGTGAATATCAGTAAGAGAAGAGACAACTGCGATAACGATGAGACAGCTGATCATTGGTGGAACGCTGCAATGGTGGAGGAAAGGTCTATTTTCTTAATTCAATTGGAAAATTCGTGTAAGTATTTTCTTCTTCCTGACAAAAGTAATCAAGCAAGTAATGATTATCTAGAGTTACAATAGAATAGTGATGCTTTAAATTATTAATGGAAATTTGTACTCAGTACAAATCTGCTACTCCGTATGAAAAAAATCTAAATGGTTGCACCATCGATGTGATAGAAGTGAAGGCAATCAAAAATAATGTAAAGCAGGTGGCACTAATTAAATTTTAACATCACTGCGGAGTAATAATAATCTTGGTTACCCACTGTTAACCAGAAGTTTTGTTGAGGCCTGCACGGAAACGGCCGTAAGATTAGCATTGAATAATAATCTGTGATACTCACTGTTAACGAGAAGCTTGGTTGATGCCTCCATGGACACTGCCGTAAGATTAGCATTGAATAATAATCTGTGATACTCACTGTTAACCAGAAGCTTAGTTGATGCCTCCATGGAAACTGCTGTAAGATTAGCATTGAATAATAATCTGTGATACTCACTGTTAACGAGAAGCTTGGTTGATGCCTCCATGGAAACTGCCGTAAGATTAACATTGAATAATAATCTGTGATACTCACTGTTAACGAGAAGCTTTGTTGATGCCTCCATGGAAACTGCCGTAAGATTAGCATTGGAGGCATGACAGGTGAGGGTAAGGCCGTGGTGTTCCCTCAGAACCTCGGGTATGACGAGGGGAGCCAACACTACGTTGTCAGCGTTCCCCTCTACAGTGTGCACGTGACCGTAATGTTCGTGCGTAAACGAGTCGTTGGAAAACTGGTTTTGCTGCGAATAATCGTTTTGCATGTCATTAAAGAGGGAGCTGTCGTAATCGAATGCAAATGCATTATTTCTTACAGGCTTTAATAAGGGTTTTTTCATCAACGTAGATTGTGTGCTGGAGGTTTCGGAAAAATGTCGACGATTTTTCTTGCGTTTGAAATTCATTTCATGAATATCTGTAGATGTTGCGTTCATTTTAACGTTTTTACTTTTGGGATTTTTACTGAAAATAATATTTTCTTTTAGCATCAATGGCAACGGGATACCCAATCCATCTAATGCTGGTTCAGAATAATCTATTCTTTCAGAAAATGTATTTTTCTTCCATTTAGACGAGTTGTCACTGCCTCTTTCTATTAATTTTCCGACAGGAGTTTGGTTTGAATAATCCTTTTGTATAATATTCGACGGCGTATGTACGCCATGTAACAATGAACGATTTTTCTCGTACACAAAACTGTACGTCATCTCGGTAGGGTAATTTAATTTATTTGGAATCAAAGTCGTGAATTCCATACGATCGATTTTCTCGTCCTCCGGTAACAAAGGATCGAAGTTGATGTCTTCGCGTGGCTCAGGATTATAACTTTCCACATTAAAGCCTCTTGTGAAAGTTGCTCGCGGGCTGACTTCCTCCCGTGGAGGTTGAACAGCACGCCTCCTTTTATGGAGGCTGGTCTTTATTCCTATAGAGGATGCAGGATCTCCCCCGGAGGATGGGGAAGTTTCTCCAGACATTGTTTGGGGAAGGATGTGGTCCCCCAGCGTCCACCACACTCTTGGCGTCGGCACGCCTATGGGGAAAGGAAAGAGCTAAAGAGCTGCCAAGTTATACGTCAACTATGTCGATTAGTGTGTGTTAATGCAGAACGCAGTAGCTTCGTCTCAACAAGACACTTCTCATTTAAACCGTCCGTCTATTATGTTGCATTCAAAACATTGCCCTTCCTGAACATCGGCTTCTTAAAATATTTTTTAATAACCACAGGTTTCTAAGTTACTTAAAACGCTGACATCTCTTACTTTATAGCCAATCCTCTTAAAGGTATGGGCATAAAAGTCTCTGATAGTAAACTGTATTGGATTTTTTATCGGTATATAGGATCGGTAGGGCGCCTATCGATACAGAAGCAGAGTTGCTGGAAAGCTAGTAGGGTCAATAGGTAAGTCACCCATCGAGACGGAAGAATAGTTGATTATTAGCTAGTAGGATCAATAGGTAAGTCGTCCATCGAGGTGGAAGATTAGTTGCTTATTAGCTAGTAGGGGTTAATAGGTAAGTCACCCATCGAGACAGAAGAATAGTAATTGATTATTAGATAGTAGGATTAATAGGTAAGTCGCCCATTCAGACGGATGAAAAGTTACTTATCAGCTAGATGGCATAATAGGTAAGTCACCCATCGAGACATAAGCATAGTTGATTATTAGTTAATAGAGTTAATAGGTAACAGCTTATCGAGACTGAAGCCGTCAAACCTGACATGTGATGGACATATCTAACCCAGCTACATTTTCGGATTAGAAGCCAGCAACTTATAATAATACCGACCAAGATAATACCGACCGACCCTCATTTTACTACCCCTTTTAAAATAATTGCTAAGAATTGTCCTAAAAATGTGCGCGTTCATATTTTCACAACTCTGCTTTAGTCCCGTTCCCTCTATATATGGTCTGTCAAATGTGCTTCCTATAGATGGTCGGTCAAATAAATATGGTCTGAAGACCACACAAATATCATTAGCACCGTTACATAAGTAATCATCACTCTCGTGACCTCTCATCACCTTGACCTGAGGGCGCTGAAAACTTTTATACGTTATATTATTTGTTATAATTAATTTATTGGCTATAACTTAGAACTAATCCGTGCACAAGTTAATAAATATTAGTGTTTGAAATTAACAATTAAAATTATCTTAAACAATTAATTTATTAGCTATAATTTAGAACTAATCCGTGCACAAGTTAACAAATATTAGTGTTTGAAATAATTAATTAAAATTACCCTAAAATATTAATTTATTACCTATAACTTAGAACTAATTCGTGTACAAGTAGGGAAATATTAGTATTTGAAATTTAAATTAAAATTATTAACTTATTTAATTAAAATTAACTTAAACTATTAATGAATTAATCAAACTTTTACGAAATGCAACATCTTCATGTTATTCAAGAGAATTTTACAGTAATTTATTGAAAAAAAATATATTTTTATTTTTTTATATTTATAAAAAATCGAAAATAGCTCTCACCCCCGACAACTTTACAGATCATACGCAAGGCTTCGCCTGCGTTAGTTTCCAGCAGCTGAGGCGCGAGGCGGCCGTCTGTCGTCTGCAGCTGTAGCGACTCTGGCAGCTCCAGCACACTCAGCTGCAATGGATAGGAATATTATTACTTATTTACAAAAAAATTTTTATCTAGTAAACATTTGATTTGGAAAATCGAAAAAGAAAATTGTGAAGAATATTATTACTTATTTACAGAATTTTTTTATCTAGTAAACATTTGATTTGGAAAATCGAAAAAAGAAAATTGTGAAGAATATTATTACTTATTTACAGAAAAATTTAATTGTTAATCCGGTAAACAAAAGATTTGAAAAAATCGAATAAGGAAATCGTGAAAATTTTGTACCAGAACACATAGCAGCAACAAATTATTTCAGATATCATTATGACATTTGCTTAGTTTTATTGCGCTGCAAATATTTTCATAAGTATGTCTTCTACGCAATTTGTTGATATGGGAGCTCAGTGAATGTTTTCAGCGCCTTAACAACTGATTTCGACGAAGCTCCGTTGCTTCATATAAACGTATTATTTGAAATAAAATAAATAATTTAGCATCAAGAATCCCGAATAATATAAAAGAAAGGCTAATTGAATTATGACTGGTAGTTTCACAATACGAAGCATAAGTTTACTGAAATACAACATGGTATCCAGAATAACATGGTAGCCAGAATAACATGGAACCAGAATAACATGGTAGCCAGAATAACATGGAACCAGAATAACATGGTATCCAGAATAACATGGTATCCAGAATAAAACAATTCCTTTGCTATGGAAACGAGACGTGAAGAAAACGCTTCAGGCCAAGATTGTTAAACCCGTGACATGAAGATCCGAAGAATAATGGTCGCTTTACTGTTCTTGTGATTGAGTTTTACGACAAGAATAAAATTCATTTCCAGAAGATAGGCTAAAAATGGCGGAATGTTTGCATGTGTTCTCGAAATGACCTGCTTATCATCGCTGCCATCGACCACATGCCACATGATGAGATCAATTAGAATGATGGACATCGAGAACACAATTGAAATCTAGAATAATAACGGTATAGAACGGTCGATTCATCTACAAACCACCGTAACGGGCATTTATCGTTAGTCAGATTTAGCAACTTCCATAACATATGCTAGAATAAATCTTAGTTTTACATATACAACAATTATTCAATGAACATCATAGTTTTCTGTATATTGCAAAAATATCCTTAGCGATTCGTTTGACTCAAATTTGTGCTGTTTTCGCTCAAATAATTTTGGGTGAAACAATCTCATGCATTTCAGGATCACATTTGCAACTTATTGTTTACTTATTATTGGAATTGAACTTCGTGGTTTAATTTGTACGATTTAGTTTATATTTCGCCGGCATTTCTTTTAAATTAACTTTCTCAACCTAAAGATTCACGTCTATTTGAAATGTTTTGCTTCTGTTCGACTTATAAATTTGTTTATATCACTCAATAAATTGCCAAAATATACTCCTTTTACTATCACTTGAGTGCCACCATCACTTATGTTTCAATCACTGAACGCATTATAATCCACATGACTTGCGTGGTGCGTGCATCAACACTGACTCTGGTGGTGGCGGAGGGTGCGTGTACTGACCCTGACTCTGCTGGTGGCGGAGGGTGCGTGCACTGACCCTGACTCTGGTGGTGGCGGAGGGTGCGTTTACTGACCCTGACTCTGGTGGTGGCGGAGGGTGCGTATACTGACCCTGACTCTGGTGGTGGCGGAGGGTGCATGTACTGACCCTGACTCTGGTGGAGAGGGTGCATGCACTGACCCTGACTCTGGTGGTGGCGGAGGGTGCGTGCAGGTAGTCCACGCGACACTCGTACTCCCCAGCAAGTTTGGTGGTGGCGCGCGGCAGGACGAGCCGAGCGGGAGGATCTGAGTGGAACGAAGCTCGCAGGCCCGGGGCGCGGGAAGAGTGTTGATGAGGCCCGGGGGATCGAGCATCGTATCTGTGGACGTTGAAATATTAGTAAAATAAAAGACAAGTCAAATAATATGTTTAATCAAATGAACCCTAAATAACGACGGCATTTAATGGATAAATACGTTAGAATAAACACATGGGAACGAGAAGCAACCTCTCTTTTTCAGATCAGTCAGACCTTATTTTCGTTCCTGTTGTCAGGGGAGAAAAATTAGAACCACCCTGATTTAAAATCTACGATTCACCTGTAGACTGGTATTGTAGACTAGTGGTATAGATATGAAAAAGCTGGTATAGATATATATGAACAGGCGACAGCTCTTCCTTAATAAAGCGCCTAATCTTTCTGTCTATAGGCAGGCTGCTCACGAGCTATGAAGGTCTTTCGTTATCACGATGCTGTCTAAGAAGTCAGGATGAATACCGCCCGGTATAATGCAAACAAACCCATCGTCTACAACGCAGGGATCATTACTAACTAAGATGATCTTTAATAAACAGTTTGTGGTCTTTATCTATTTAAAAAGGCATGATGAATATCCACATGATGAATATCCAATTTCCTATGCATTAAATATGTGCATGACATTTTCAAGTTAGAGTACTGCAACTAATAATTGAAAAACCAAAATTATAATTCCTGGAAGCCTCCAGTGCTGCATACAAGATATTGCAGCTCGAAGTCTTCGATCCATCTAGGAAATTCGACGGCCTATCAGCTGCCATAGCAAAGCAGCCCTAATCTGCAGTGCCATCAATTGCCACGACCGTGGCAAATGGCGTTTTGACGACACCTCCATGGAACAAATTACGTCTCCAAACAGTGACGACGCTGAGCCATTTACGTTCCTAAGCCAGTTACGTCCCTAAGAAATGGATGGGCAGTGGGCACTATCTCGTTTCTCACGTGTATGTCTAATAGAATGATTTACCAGAAGTACAGTTTAAATAATTGTGATTTCATAATGGTTTCGTGCATTTACTATACTTATACTGTATGCTTGTGTTATTATTACTGTAACGGAAAAAAATATAACTCAGTACTCACTGCAGTGAGTGACAGAGAGCGGCGAAATTCTCGTCGGCGAAAACCATTTTCTCGTCGGCGAAAACTTGAAGTCACGGGCGGACGGGCGGAAGGACGGACGGACATGACGAGCACAATAGCGCCTTTTTTTCCATGAATGAGAAAATGGATTTTCGCATTTAAAAAGGATTTTCGCATTTAAAAAGGATTTTCGTATATAAAAAGTATTTTCACATCATTCTTATTCTCGGCGCGAACTCTGTGCGGTGGCATTGACGGCGTCGTTGACGGCAGCGGTATTATGAGTACAAAATTAGTCCTATTATTTTGAGCTGAATTTAACGGCATCATTTTAACAAGTAACATGAAAATATTTCAATAATTTCCAGACATTTAATCGTCAAGTTGACGGCCGATAATTCAAGTTTTGAGTAAATTTAATCTTAGGCCTATACAATTCAAATTCCGAGTAGCTTAAATTACGGCTTTTACAAACCAAGTTCTAAGTAATTTTAATTCAGACGTTTAAAAATCAAGTTCTGAGTAAATTAAATCTCAGGCTTTTGTAATCCAAATTAGACTAACTTAAATCTTAGCTCTACTGAATCCGATTTTCGAGTAAATTAAATCATATAGGCGTTTAAAAACGAAGTTCTGAGTAACTTAAATCTTGCAAACTAGAAATAAAGTAAAAATTTGCCAAGCATCGCAATGTGTCCGTCAAGCTCGCCGTATTTCAGGGGCACATGCCGGACAAAGTGATGCAAAATTATTCTCGTGATGAATAAAGGCGAACCGAATTTTTCAATCTGTGTTACGGCAGGCAAAGCGTGAAATTCAGGTCTAACAGTGGAAAGAGATTATATTTTTGACAGGAACTGAATAATTTGGTCCACGCATAGTGAGCAAAAGGAAAAAATTTTAGTATGAATTGATGAAATTGATTTTAGAAGCCCTTCAAAACCAAAGTATTATAAAACTGCATTTAAATTAAGAAATAAGTATTAAATGAACAAAAATTTTGAAATAATGAAGCTCTACTTACAGTTAGCAAGAAGAATCTAATTAATTAATAGTCATCTATTTTCATTGGAGAGGTACATACCATATTTATTATATTCTAACATGATAAAGGCAAACAGAGATAATGCATTAAATTAGCTGAAATATTACAAGAATGATAAACATTGGGAATCTTCCTTCGAGAATAAATATTACAAGAAAATATTAAAAACAATGTCTACAACTGAGGCGTGGCAAACACTCTACCATCCACTGATCTAATGAAGCCATCTTCAGATATGTACTCACTATACGGACACACTTCTACTATAGTTTCGAACACTGAAAGGATGAGAATACTGAATAATTTTCGACTGCCTGTTCCTTGACGTGAAAGATGACCTCGAAAACCAAATTTTGAAGAGTCAGGAGTTACATCCTGCAGCTATAAGGTCATTCTTTTCCGGAAATAGTAATATGTAGTTATAAATGAAGAAATTAATTTTTCCGGAAGATTTTCCTCCATCAGGTTTCATGGATATTTCAACATTATTTCTAGAAAAATTGACATTACTACCCTGAGTGACCTTAGTAACCATGGATAGTTCAAAATATGGTTTTCGGGGTATTTTTCAGATCCACAGATGGGCAGCCAAAAAAATTTTTTTCGGTACCTGGTAAGCTGCAAAACCGCCGTAAACCCTGTACCAGCTCGACTTACTTTATTGTGCCTAATTACTTGCTAAAATTATGTATTAATACTATAAATTGTTACGTCAATTGTTGCCTATAATTGATATATGAGGATCATTGACGTAGTTTTCAGTACCAGCAAAAATGCAGAACCATCGTAAACCCTATAACAGCTCGACTTGCTTTATTGTGACAGTTATATGCTAAAATTATTTATTTTATTATGAATAACTGCTTCAATATTTTGCCTATAAATACCATAGTGTGAATCAATAATATATATATATATATATAATATATATATATATATATACCAATATAATGATACAATATAATACAATAATATATATCACTATAATGATACAATATAATACAATAATATATATCAATATAATGATATAATATAATACAATATTATATATCAATACAATGATCCTTAATGTAGATCAATATAATGTATCACTGACGTGTAGAGGGCGTCGGGATGATTTATGATATAATATAATACAATAATATATATAAATATAATGATTCTTAATGTAGATCAATATAATGTATCACTGACGTGTAGAGAGCGTCGGGATGATCAATGATATAATATAATACAATAATATATATCAATATAATGAACCTTAATGTGATCAATATAATATATCACTGACGTGTAGAGGGCGTCGGGATGCTGGTCGCGGTACCACAGGATCACAGCCACGCGGTCGCCCTGAGGCGGTGCGATGCGGCACGGCAGCGACACGCTCTCCCCCACTACGCCCTCGACCTCCAAGAACTGCTCCTCGTCTGTAGAATAGAATAAAGTTATAGTTCAAGAACTGCTCCTCGTCTAGAGAATAAAATAAAATTATTTTGCAAGAACAGCTTGTCTGTACACAGAATTAAATTATTTTTTCAAAAAGAGCTCTTCGTTTGTAGAATAGAATAAAATATTTTTAAAGAACTGCTCCTCGTCTGTAGAATAGAATGAAATATTTTTAAAGAACTGCTCCTCGACTGTAGAATAGAATAAAATTATAGTTTCAAGAACTGCTCCTCGTCTGTAGAATAGAATAAAATTATTTTTTCAAGAACTGCTCCTCGTCTGTAGAATAGAATAAAATTATTGTTCAAGAACAGATTGTCTGTACACAGAATAAAATAATTTTTCCAAGAACAGCTTGTCTGTACACAGAATAAGATAATATTTTCAGGAACAGCTTGTCTGTACACAGAATAGAATTATTTTTTCAAGAAAAGCTTGTCTGTACACTTAATAAAATTATTTTTTTTTTCAATAACTGCTTTTCGTCTGTACACTTAGTAAAATTATTTTCTTGTCTGTACACAAAATAAAATTATTTTTTCAAGAACTGCTCCTCGTCTGCACACAGAATAAAAATATTTTGCAGGAACAGATTTCCATTTGAGCACAATAGAATGATTTTCATCGGTATTGCTTTTATGGGAAGCAAGTGGTTGAGATATTAAATATCTATTATACGTCGAAATTCATTGTAATTTTACTTTTGGACTGTTAGACATTTTTATATGCAAAAAATTCTAAATTTCCACGTAGAAATGCGTGCGTTTTACGATTATTGATGATAAATAGCGTATTTCTATTGAAATATTGTGGGTAGACTTCTATAACGAACGATATAATGCATCAGTGATTACTAGGGTGGCAGAGTGTAGTCAAAACCATTCATATATCAACGAGTAGTTTCTCCATGAGTGTGGTTGTGAGTTCCATCCGAAGTAAATTGCATTTACCATCTGAAGTATATTTTATCTGTACCTACTGCAAGGTGCAGTATATATTGCACCTACCCTCTAATATGTACATCAAGTATCCTAGTATGACTTGTTCCAATCTAACATTGTTCCGTTCCAGCAATTTAAGGACTCGCTATATTGTAAATAATTCCAAATATCATTTTAATCTTTAACATACATACAACCCCTGGCAAAAAGTATGGAATCACCGGCCTCGGAGGATGTTCATTCAGTTGTTTAACTTAGTAGAAAAAAAGCAGATCACAGACATGACACAAAACTAAAGTAATTTCATATGGCAACTTTCCGGCTTAAAGAAACACTATAAGAAATCAAGAAAAAAATTGTGCAGTCAGTAACGGTAGTTTTTTTTAGACCAAGCAGAGGGGAAAAATATGGAATCACTCAATTCTGAGGAAAAAGTTATGGAATCACCCTGTAAATTTTCATCCCCAAAACTAACACCTGCATCAAATTAGATCTGCTCGTTAGTCTGCATCTATACAAAGGAGTGATTACACCTTGAAGAGCTGCTGCAGCAAGTGGACTGACATGAATCATGGTTCCAAAACGAGAGATGTCAATTGAAACAAACAGAGGATTATCAAACTCTTAAAAGAGGATAAATCATCACGCAATGCTGCAAAAGATGTTGGTTGTTCACAGTCAGCTGTGTCTAAAATCTGGACCAAATACAAACAATATGGGAAGGTTGTTTAAGGCAAACATACTGGTAGACCAATTAAGGAAGACATCAGAGCGTCAAGACAGAAAACTTAAAGCAATATATCTCAAAAACAGAAATGCACAACAAAACAAATGAGGAACGAATGGGAGGAAACTGGAGTTAACGTCTGTGACCGAACTGTAAGAAACCGCAAAATGAAATGGGATTTACATACAGAAAAGCTGAACGAAAGCCATCATTAACACCAAAACAGAAAAAACAAGGTTACAATGGGCTAAGGTAAAGCAATCGTGGACTGTGGATGGCTGGATGAAAGTCGTATTCAGTGATGAATCCCGAATCTGCATTGGGCAAGGTGATGATGCTGGAACTTTTGTTTGGTGCTGTTCCAATGAGATTTATAAAGATGACTGCCTTAAGAGAAGATGCAAATTTCGACAGTCTTTGATGATATGGGGCTGCATGTCAGGTAAAGGCACTGGGGAGATGGCTGTCATTACATCTTCAATAAATGCACAAGTTTACGTCGATATTTTGGACACTTTTCTTATCCCATCAATTGAAAAGATGTTTGGGGATGATGAAATCGTTTTTTAATATGATAATGCATCTTGCCATAGAGCTAAAACTGCGAAAAAATTCCTTGAAAAAATACACATAAGGTCAATGTCATGGCCTGCAAATAGTCCGGATCTCAATCCAATTGAAAATCTTTGGTGGAAGTTGAAGAAAATGGTCCATGAGTTGAAGGCTCCAACCTGCAAAGCTGATATTGCAACATCAATCAGAGAAGGTTGGAGGCAGATTGATAAAGAGTACTGTTTGTCACTCATTAAGTCCATGCCTCAGAGACTGCAAGCTGTTATAAAAGCCAGAGGTGGTGCAACAAAATACTAGTGATGTGTTGGAGCGTTCTTTTGTTTTTCATGATTCCCTAATTTTTTCCTCAGAATTGAGTGATTCCATATTTTTTTCCCTCTGCTTGGTCTAAAAAAAATAACCGTTACTGACTACACAATTTTTTTCTTGATTTCTTATAGTGTACCTTAAAGCCAGAAAGTTGCCATTTGAAATTACTTTAGTTTTGTGTCATGTCTGTGATCTGCTTTTTTTCTACTAAGTTAAACAACTGAATGAACATCCTCCGAGGCCGATGATTCCATAATTTTTGCCAGGGGTTGTATAAATCGTTTAAAAAGATATTATATCGAAATGTTAGGCATCATGCATAAGTGACCATAAGTTGACAAAACGGGTTAAGGATCCATTTATGGGATACGAGATAGTATGAAACCTCATGTGGATGATGTAATATTTACTTGAAACCTCGATCGAGGAATATTATCAATCTGATTCGTTTTCTGTTCTTAGATAATCTTCTCAAACGCAAACTTAAGCCATAGGTAATCTCGTGCCTTTTTAGTAGTTAGTCGATGCAAATCCTAATGTTAGTGGTAGCGAGGCATGTGACATTCACCGCACCGCATAAATTATCCAGAGAAGCAGCGAGCGCGAATTTTAAGTCCCTGCCCCAAAAGCTTCCCAGTTAATCCGTCGGGAATCCTGTACACGCAACTAGAAAAATTATGGCACTCGCCGCATGACAGGCGGCAACGTCAGGAATTCTGTCCCTGAAGCGCGCCAGAAACTTTAATGCGGCGCTGAAAAGTGCGTTTGTGGAGCGGGATGTGGTAATACGGGGCTGTGACGGAGAGAAATACAGCGCTGTGACGGAGAGAAATACGGTGCGGCGACGGAGAGAAATACGGCGCTGTGACGGAGAGAAATACGGCGCTGTGACGGAGAGAAATGCGGCGCTGTGACGGAGAGAAATGCGGCGGTGTGACGGAGAGAAATGCGGCGCTGTGACGGAGAGAAATACGGTGCGGCAGCGGAGAGAAATACGTCGCTGTGACGGAGAGAAATACGGTGCTGTGACGGAGAGAAATACGGCGCTGTGACGGAGAGAAATACGGTGCGGCGACGGAAAGAAATACGGTGTTGTGACGGAGAGAAATACGGTGCTGTGACGGAGAGAAATACGGCGCGGTGACGGAGAGAAATACAGCACTGTGACGGAGAGAAATACGGCGCTGTGTGGGAGAGAAATACAGCGCTGTGTCGGACAGAAATACGGCGCTGTGAACGAGAGAAATACGGCGCTGTGACAGAGAAAAATACGGCACTGTGACGGAGAGAAATACGGCGCTGTGACGGAGAGAAATACGGCGCGGTGACGGAGAGAAATACTGCGCTGCGACGAAGAGAAATAGGTCGCTATGTGACGCAGAGAAATACGACGCTATGAGACAGAAATACGGCGCCGGGACTGAGAGAAATACGAAGCTGTGATGACGAGAGAAATACGGTGAACTGGATGATATACAGAGAAGTCTTAAAAGTTGAAGGTAGATAGAATACTCTAAATATCGTTGTTCTGATTAATACAAGTGCAACGACTTACTTACCAGGTTAAACAGTAAAAATATTCTGATCAAGGCAACTGTTGGGTCTTTTTATTCATCGATGATGTCTCCAGCTATGTGCAAAATTAATACAAAAGAACTGTGTGCTTGAAATAGGTAAGTGATTAAGTGATGTATTTGTCTTAATATTGTGTCGTCGTTGCACTTTTGTAATTTCGTAGTGCAGTGTTAAGACACGCCGTAAGTGACATTTGTTGTTTGTTATTAGAATTGGGCCACAGAAAAAAGCAAATCTTCGCATTTGCCAAATCTGTCTTGGATGCCTTCAGCTTCTTTTAAGCTTCTAATCAGGACTTAGAAGGAACAAATGTCGTTTCAACAAAAGTGACCTAATTAAAAATTATCATCCATAGATAATAGTGAAGAATTTTAGGATATAAGGCTCAACAACACACATACTTTAAAATAAAAATAAACTACCGAAACAAAAAATGACATTGGTAACGAAGAGAATTTATCACTGAAAACAAGACCTTGTCTTGCTTTGAACCGAAATCTCATTTCCGCGACGCGAAACAGAGCCCCGGAATTAACGCTTGTCTTCCAGAGCCCAAAGAGTTCAGTTTTTCAGCTAAAATAAAGAAAGGCCCGAGATTTGGGCCGCGTTTCCTGTGCTGGAAAAGAGTGCGCATGTAGAGACGTGGAGCGCCTGTAATCGCATTAGCCGCAGACTGAAGGGATCGCTGGAGTTACTAACGCATTGTACACTATGTACATTTACAGCATTGTAGAGTACCTTTACTGCATTGTAGAGTACCTTTACCGCATAGTAAAGTACCTGTCCTGCATTGTTTACATGTAATGAGGTCTTCACAAGGACGAGTCTTAGCCTCACATGCGTGTGTATAAGGAGAGGAATTGATCGTCAAGGTTTATACATGGAACTGATATATAGGTCATTAAATATTCATTTGTCGTGGTCTGTTGAATTTGTGCACGCGAAATTCTAAGTTTTAATTTTAAATACTAAAGTCTCACGCATAGAAAATCTCATTTTTTGTTTCCTATTATATTCTAAAAAAGCATCACGGTATAATAAACAAGACAAAGTTATCATGCCAGCACCGGACCAGAGCTTCACATCCATGTCAATATTTGCCCTGCATATCCCACAAACAATGAGCAGAAATTTTATCTGAAGACGACATCCCATTCAGCAAGTCAGAATGCCTGCTCGGCGCAGTCCCAATAACCATAATTGCATTTCGAAGCAATTTGCATAGTTTGCTGTGTTCGCCTTGCACCAACTTACCAAGCGCACCGCAAACTTGGTCAAGTAGAAACTTTTTGTCGACGCCGGTCGACAGTTTCACTGGGATGAAGTGTACGGATTTACGTTTTGCTAAGTGTTTGCGTTATTAAGATATTTGTGAATAACTGTTTTAGCCCAGATAAAAAATTTTTCGTCGCTAAATAAAACTGTTTTCGATTACTGTAGATGAAGCTTTTTAAATTACTGTGAATTATATTTCGAAAGCAATATTTATAGGGACAATTTTGAGATAAACCAAAAGTTGACGAGTTTTTATGGTGTTGGCTGAAATCACAATTAGGTACGAATTCTCTGCACATATAATATTTGGATTATGGACGAAACTGGAACGATGTTTTTTTTTATCAACTAAATATATTTTCCCTAGTCAAGGATACATTTTTTCAGGTCAAGGACGAATTTTTTATCGCAAGGATATATTTTTTAAGTCAAGGATATATATTTTTATGTCAATGAAAAATTTTCTTCACGTCAGTAATAGAGTTTTTTGAGCCAAGAGTATATTTTTTCGAGTTAAGGATATGATTTGTTGAGTTGTTAATAAATGAATGAATGTCATATTTTTCATTACATTTTTCTTATTTTCAACTGTAAAGTGTCGTTTTACAATTTTTAAACGAAAAATATGCAATTGTGGTAAAGGGACCAAGAGTGGGCGCCTTGCCCCAAGCCCATGGGCCCATTGCCCCAGGGGTTGGGCAATGGGGCCCATTTTGACACTTTTTACAAAATAGTGTTTCATTAAAAAATGAATAATTCTATGGGCGTCTAATTCACATCATACATTCCTCATCAGTTGTACCTTTAAACAAAACAAAGAACCATCTCGTATCAATTGAAACTTCGTCAAAAATTTAGTTGAAAAAAGGGGAGGCGCGTTGCCCCAGGTTGCCCTATAATAATATCAATAAGGACCTTCGTGAATGGAGGCATATTGCTCAAATGATTTGAATATCGACCTGATATGGTGAAAAATCTTTACCAACCATTCAAACAACTAATAACAAAAACTGTTAGGATTATTTATATAATATTCTAGCATTTAGGAGAAACTTCTATTTACTCCTGCACCGAAGGGCTATACATTTCAACTAAACGTTAGTGTATCAAAGATGAAATTCAGTGCAGGAGTGCTTGCCGATTAAAGCATTAGCGCGGGCATACAGAAGATACGGACACTCCGTCCAAATATCAGCAGATTCATATTGTAACCTTGCAGCTCTGGAAACATTTGATGAACGGCAGGAATAGCATTTACTGTACATAGACTTATATAATACCTGCTCCCTCGTTGCGTCTGTACTATCATGTCCGGCGCTGTCGCCGCTAAATTTAAGCCCTGCTTCAAATTTCAATTGGGCGATGGAGGCACGCAAGACTCAAGCACAGAGAGCAGAGATAAATGGTTGCGCACACGTGAATCCTAATATTATATATATGATGAAAATTGTAGTAAAAACAAATTGAAAAATTAGGTTTAGTATTCAGAATAAATGAAACTTAGACTAAGCATTTGACAAGGAAAAGCGTGAGAGATAGCATTACTAAGCACATATTTTTATTTATAGTTATTTATAGTTATTTATTTAATATGAGTAATACAGTTAGAAAATAACGATGAATTTCAATTGAGAAAAAAAATTATCACAGATAAATTTCTATCGAGTGAGATTAAATAATAATAATTTTAACTAACTGTTGAAATAGCGCCTTGCACCCAATTTTAGACAATAAGCAACTTATTGCCGTGGGCAGCTGGATCCCAGAAGATAACCCATTTTGTGTCCCTTTCTCCGCCGCCACTTCAAGGCACGTCAAATGTTCGACTCAGAGCGACATTTTCACGATAAAGACGACAGAGTTTGGAAGATTCGCGGCCCAATTGAATGTTTTGGAAGTGAAGCGACGCGGCTTGTGTAAATAAATTTGTTATTCTGCTGCACTTCTCAAAAATATCGTTCGTGAATTACGTAAAGTGAAAACCCTCTTCCTTCTGCAAGTCTATCAAAACATGCTTGAGCTGAAGGTTCATATTTTCTTTGGATGCAAAATTGCACGGACATCTTCAGGAGTTGATAATGAAAGAAGTTTCATTTGAAAAGTAAATATTTCAGGACAAGAATTATATGTGACCCTCTGAGAAGTAGTTCAAGATTTGGAACCAAATTGTATCACCGTAATTATAAAAGTTTATTACTAAAATATAAAAGAATAACTGCGCCCTCTGACACGTGAATGAATACTGCACAATGACATCAGAAAATTTATCACTGGCTACGTAATTTTATTGATTTCAAAAATTGGTAAGCGTCGATAGTTCTCAACAGATGTTTGCCAAGTAACATGGAACAAGTATAATGAAATTGTGTGTTATAAATACGATATCATGTTTAATTATTATAAAAAACATACCAGTAAATCGTCCTTTAAAGCTTACACAGTCAAATGAACAGGAAAAAATCCAGCTGTAATTCCACCGCACATGAAAATTCCACGGATTTAATTTGAAAATCGTGTAGACATCAATAAAAAGAGTATCAGAATGGCAGAGTTTGCTAAAACTTTCTATGAAACATGATCAGTTTATCAAAGTTAGGCTACCACAACACAAGTTATCTGTCGTTAGTTTATCTAATTTCCTCTCTAAATAACCCAATAAATGTTCAAGGAAGTTCCTTCTTATAGTCTTTTGTTTCTCGAATCTAAGTTGGTAACGATACACAATTACATGATATTTATGAGATGATATAACTTCTCGAGCCAGGAGAGGAAATATGCCGCGTATTAGATGATAAAATATGAGTTTAGAGGCCATAACTTGCTAAGTTGTTTATGTTGTTCGGCTATCATTACTGAATATGAACTGGGATATATCAATAAGTGTTTTCGCAGCGCAACCGAGATTTTGTCAGTATGGCTATTTATATAAGATGCTTTTTACAACAAATTGTAAAGCTTAAAATAAATATAATCATCAGATTGCTATTTTATCGTTATGATTGTAACACACAAGCAGATCAGCTTAGCTTTCATTTAGATAGGCAATGCGCAAAACAGTAAACTGTGCGTCGTTTCATTAATATTTTTAAGATTAAACTTCAATACCAAACCCCAAGTCTTGCTTAGTACGCTTCTCGTTGGAGGGAGCGAGGCCCATTACCGGAAACTCATTGTAGTTATTTCTCAAGTTAGACGTCGTCGTGCGTGGCGCCCTCAAGACCGAGCGATGCTCACCAGAATAACTTGACGAGGAGGCTCTGCCACCAAAAATCTTGAGTAATTGACACAAAAATCTTTTGGAAAACATCCTCGCGTCGAAGATAATTCTTGTCCACAGGGAAGAAAATACTTGAAATGTAGCGTAGACGAGCTCTGAGTGCCACTTGGAGACGACACTTGACGCTTTTGCTCCCTTACAAAATATTGTGTTTGATTCCGGCGGGTTGTTATACGGCAGCGGGAATGGGAGTAGTTTACGGAGCTTTGATCCTTGTGTATGTTTTCCATCTGGACTTGTGCACTGTAAATATCTTGGATATCATGTAGGTAAATACGCTGTTATGCTAGTTATATTTTACTACTAACTGGCAAAATAAGATTTCTTAATCTTCCTTTGTCTCACCTGCAATTATTTTTTGTGAAGTTTCTTCATCGGAATGGATTTCCGAAATTCAAAGAAATGTTTCTTTGCCCAAAGAAAATTTCCTGTTACTAACTCGGTACTCGGTACTTCTTAAACTCGGTAATATTTGGAATGTCTTATGCCATTAATTAAAGTTGATAGTTCACATTTCTCCCCTTTGAGCGGAAAAACATACTTTTTTACATGTTGAAAATAGAGCCCAAGACAATCAATGGCTGCGTCTGTATTATAGTTGCGTTAATCAACATCGACAAGAATTACGTTAATCACAAATTTCACGAACGTTAATCCACAAGAAATATTGGCTGTACTTGTTCGTGAATAACGCAATTTTTTGGGGAGGTTATGTAGAAATGTAATAAGCGCCCGTAATTTACCAACCTGTTCTTATGATCCGACCTTCTTGAACGACAAACTTATTCTACGTTGTAACGTACCTTTTGAATAAATTCACTCTGAATCTGTCCACTGCCCAGTGAGCACCTGGTATCATTTCCTTCCTAAGTCATGAGGTCGCAGTCGCCCCAGCACGCTTAAACTAGCATTCCATTAGGTTATTCCTGCTCACTTCCTATGCTGCTGACCTCAGATAAACCGGCCAATTACATATCGTTTATTCTTATTCCTTCTATGTAGATTCGTGAGGAACATCAGCGATGTTGTAATAACTACTCGACCCGTGAATATCTATAATGAACTAAAACCTGTCATGACCTGAGATGTGTCAAAGCACACCGTGGACTATTACGGTGTCGGGGTCTTCCATGGTTTGTGACATTATACCTCAGACATAAATCAATTTAGTACGGAAAAAATGTTTGAATAAAAGTGGATGAATCCCGGCTATATCATAAGAAACAAACTTTTCTCTTAGTCGAAATTTATTTCCAATAAAACGTGCACGTTCATTGTGATTTTCAGATTCCTAGAACCAAATTCTTATATTCCAGCAATCATTTTCATTTCTGAATTTCAGAGCTTCTCGAAAACTGCACAACATCACAATTTTAAACGAGATTTCAAATAAGTCTATCAGAAGAAAGAGACACAAAATCATAATAAACTTTTAAAAGAACTAACGTAACTAAAATTTTTCAAATACTGCAAATAAGATATATGACACTAATATGAATAAAACAAAATAAATAAGGCTAATGCAATCACGTGCCTCAAAAACCGCCGCGTATTCAAGAATCACCATTCATAATAAGTATGAATGCCTGCGCGAGGTCACGTTAACGATGACATAAAACCTAAATATGGATAGAACCTATAAAAAACGAGCAATGAACCCACAAATTGTGCCGTTGCGTTCCCTAACAATAATATATATTCATTTATCCTGTTGCTAACCTTGTTGAGATTCTATAATAAAGTAATGAAAAATTGTCCTGAAATTTATGACACAACAAGAGGTTATAGGGCATCACAGGTGATCAAAAAAACGAGCGACATGCATGTATCCAAATTCTATAAATTTCAGCATAATTTTTTTATTTGCTAGCGTTTGCACCTGCAATCTAGGAAATGAAATAAACATATGAAATAAAGAAATCTTCTATCAACATAATATTGTTTAATAATTACTTGTCTGATGTGGCTCGAAAAGCTCAACCGAATATTGCTGTATATTACTACTACATATTATTTATGTCGGAATAGCGGATAAAATCAATCATATCGATCCATCAATCTAAGTTAATGACATCGTTAATTGATAACCAACTATATCAAAAGAAACATGATCTCTTTGGTCTATGTCAGCAACAGTTGACGTTGATTAAACTAAAGTACCATATTATTTTTCTATATTTACTCAATAATTATTATGACATTGGGCTTTAATTGTTAAGTCAAGCTGCATATATACATCATATATAAATCATTTATGCAAATGTATATAATGATGTAAATTACATACTTTTGCATAATATATTTATCATCACAATTGGCCGTTCATCAAGCCGTACGCAATTTCATCATCATCATGCATCATCAAGCATCATCAACGTGCGGCCGTTCATCAAACCGTACGCAATTTCATCATCATCATGCATCATCATAAACGTACGGCTGTTCATCAAGCCGTAAGCAATTTCATCATCATCATGCATCATCAAGCATCATAAACGTACGGCTGTTCATCAAGCCGTAAGCAATTTCATCATCATCATGCATCATCAAGCATCATAAACGTGCGGCCGCTCATCAAGCCGTACGCAATTTCATCATCATCAAGCATCATCAAGCACCATAAACGTGCGGCCGTTCATCAAGCCGTACGCAATTTCATCATCATCATGGATCATCAAGCATCATAAACGTGTGGCCGTTCATCAAGCCGTACGTTAGAGGTAAAATATTTCCGCTGAAATGATAACAAAATATTCTTATTGTTTATGAGGAGCGGGATCACTTTTCTCACATCGTCTTCCTCAATGTGAGAGCTGCGCGGTGATTGAAGGGGATGGCCGTGCATCGCATGCATGAAAATGCATGGGGAATTTCTGATGAATTATTTGGCTTGCACCATGGCGGTAAAGAAAATCATACAACACGTTGAAAACTTTACCGTACGCATTACTGATCGGCACGAAAACATTGTACATTGAAAACATTGAAAACATTGTTTCAGCACTTTGTTTTCAGTACTGCGACCATGAATGAAAAAAAATGTCATATAAATAACGAATAATCATTTATACACAGAAAGATTCACACCATACCGATGATAATCGAAAAATCTTCACTTTCGAACTTTACTTTTATTTCGAAATCGGTCTTCAATAAGGATTAAGTTGGAAATACGATATCAGAAAATTATGGTAAAAAATTAAATGTAATTCTGATGTAAGTAAAGCCCAAGCAATTCTCGTAGCTGCGCAGAAATACAAACGATTATTAAAGGCAGGTAAACAGGTAGCGCTTCGAGATTGAGTCATTTTGAAGCAAAAAACTTGCCACACTGTAATCTGGTTGAGTAGCGACCTAACTTGAGAATTTAATTTTATAAGAGGTAAACTTGCAACAAAATGAACAGCAATCGCGAAGACCGCAGCTTGCTGGATGCTATGCGTTTTAATCTTTCAGTCTGACGGGCTTCTAAAGAACTGAATCTTCAAACACACTGAGATTGCACAATCTGTAATACATGCAATGTGATTCATATTCTGTGATTCATAATAAAATATTGTATGAAAACGCTTTAGGTTTCATTAGTAAACGATGTGATCACTAGGAATACTCGGATGAATGTTTAATTGCAAACCTTCATAATTTTTCTGGGCGGAAGATTGAGGAGAATTATGCAGTAATTTGAAAGTAATTTGATACGAGAGATTATAAACTGTACATTTTTTGCGAAAAGTTTGAGCTCGAGTTCCACGATCTTTGCAAGTGTGAGACGCGAGAATATCAAGCACGGAGGCCTTGACTATTTAAAAAAAATATAACTCAGTACTCACTGCAGTGAGTGACAGAGAGCGCATTTTCTCGTCGACGAATACGTGAAGTCACGGACGGACAGACAGACGGACGGACGGACATGACGAGCACAATAGCGCCTTTTTTCCATAAATGAGAAAATGCGCTAAAAAGCGTTTTTCCTTTAGAGATAGAATAAAATAGAATAGAAGTGTCGGCTTTGGAGAAATAGGCCCATGGCTTGTTGCCGATTCTTGAACTTTTCGTGACTTGATTCACAAGGGATCCGGCCTTTGGAACCCGATCTTTCCATAACTGACGATTGATTGAGATAGCTGCTGGACTTATTGCCTGGTCCGTAAGGTGCTAGGCATTTTAAGACTGAACATATGCTCCTGCATATTAGTAAGTTTGTTGTAAAATAGTGAAACTTGGTGCATTTCACTCCTCTTTCTCGTGTCTAAACATATTACGTCATAGCAGGCGCTCAGGATAACAATATTTGTTGCACGACTTCACTGACTAGAATGTGCATTTGATGCGCTCATTGTTGTCTGAACATACTACGTCATAGCAGGCGCTCAAGATAACAATATTTGTTGCACGACTTCACTGACTAGAATGTGCATTTGATGCGCTCATTGTTGTCTAAACATATTACGTCATAGCAGGCGCTCAGGATAACAATATTTGTTGCACGACTTCACTGACTAGAAGGTGCATTTGATGTGCTCATTGTTTTTCCTTTGAAGGCAAACTGAACTAAATTGCCTTGTCGCAGGCAGCGCGCAGCGAGGCGCCCAGAATAATCTGCACATCTTACCAGGTCCATTTATGTTCAAAGTGAAACAAAAAATATTTATTTCTGAAAATGCATCTACCAGAAACCTATTTGATAATAAGAATAATTTTTTAAAAATATGTAGCCGCAGAATCAGGCACGGAATATACAGACATCAAAAATTATTGTGAATAAAAAGTGTTCCATTTGCCCAAAATTTTACCAAATTCAAGTAAAAATTAACCAAGTTATTCCATACGCGGACAGTTTATTCACGAGATTATAATACGGCCATACTNCTCTGGAACTGAAATTAAACTTGATTGTTTATTTATAGTTAGAAAGTCTTGCTATTCGTTGGCACACGTGAAAAAGCGCAAGCTCTTGCAGATAACCTTTAAATGACATTTTATGCGCGCTTGACTTCGAGAAAATTATTTATGCCTTTACTATTGAAAAAAATTTTTAGGATTTTTAAGGCTGAGACAAGGGGCAATTGCAAGGCGCTTTTCTTGGAACAACTCAAAGAGGCCATAAGTGAAAAAAATAAAATCAGAAAAGTCACAACAACGCAACCTGTTCTTTAAAACAAAATATAATCAGCAAACAACAAGCAACGACCTGATGCGAACACTGTTGTAGCATTGGCACCAAATCAAAGGAAATGAGGATCTTCGACCACGCTTCCTGATACCGCATGCCATCTCCTACACACGTTATAAGAACCTACGCGAGTTCTTAGTGATGTCAAAACTCAGTAAACCAATCACAAAAACGAAGATCTGGATATCATAGTTAACCTCATATAAGAATTTACAAAAATAAAAAAATATACCTCAGTACTCGATCACTGCAGCGAGTGACAGAGAACGCATTTTCTCGTCGATGGAATCGTGAAGTCACGGACGGGCAGGCCGACGGACGGACAGACGGACGGACAGACGTACATGGCGCGAACAATAGTGCATTTTTTCATAAGTGAGAAAATGCGCTAAAAAGTAAAAAAATTACATGGGCCTGATGAGCAATGAAATGGCGCCATCGTCTATAAAGATCTAAATACTGTAAAAAACATCTATAACATGAAAAGGAGCTGTTATGATGTTACTCAAGAACCGACACAAAACTACCATGCAAAATCAAACAATGACTTGTGATGCAAAATGACAATGAATGTGAATAAAATGCATCGGAGTAACAAACAATAATAATATAAATAATCCACATATCAGTATGCACAATAACAATCCAGCTTCGTTAGGCATGGGATTTTCTGAAAACAACAAACGGGACGAAAATAAATTGGTCTCTTGGGTGTCTCATCCTTTACAAGCTCGTCTGAGCCGTAGAACATCTATTTGAAAATTTTAAAAGAAATTCCAACCTTGACGGCATCACTAATGATATATTTTGTCTAAAATTTCCATCCAAAATGGCGTTAACATCGAAAATATTCTTCTTTCCCGAAGCTCATCATCTAGATTCTAGACCATGAAGATATAAATATAACTCAGTACTCACTGCAGTGAGTGACAGAGAGCGCATTTTCTCGTCGACGAAAACTTGAGGTCACGGACGGACGGACAGACGGACAGACAGACGGACGGACATGGCGAGCACAATAGTGCATTTTTCCATAAATGAGAAAATGCGCTAGAAAGGGGCAGGAATATTCAAGATGCAAAAATGATAAAAATATTTCACGTTACTTTATATTGCTCAGTCGCGCGTTGCATTTGCCTCTCGTATCACCAAGCGAGGTCTGCGTATCAACAACAAAATGATTTGAATTTACACCCCGAAAGCAAGACCATTGAGGTCCCCACTCCGTTTTGTCTCGACAAACTCAGTTGTCGTGGTCAGCTGAACCCCAATGGAGCTTTGGAATAGCATTGGATACACGCAACGCTATTGAGGCCTTGGCGTCTCAGTGTAAAGGTCCCTGCTATTAATGAACAGGGGAGTGAGCGCGGTCGGCGTCGTGATTTGTTCAAAAAATACGCGTGCTTCAAAACCAGGATTTGGGCAGCAGGGTTTATGTCTATTGAGTTTTTTCCCTCATGCATGTATATTTTACGAATTCAGTCTGATTACCAACTTAAACTTCACATTCAGAAAATTTGAGTTTACCTTATTTTAAAATAACATCATTAAATTGATTTCCGCGGCGGGTCTGAATTTCCATACGAGATCGTATTATTTGTCATTGTACTTTGAGAGAAATTCGATTCCGTCAGACATTTCGAAAATGATGTGGGATTCTTGTGTCCTGCAGCCATTTTGGCTCGTGGCAAGCAAATGGTACGTTTTGTAACGCTCACTAAAAAAGATTAGGTGAACTACTGAAGAGTAATAAGATAAATATAATCAAGGACCTATTATAAGCGTAGATTAGTCGAGAAGCGAACCAAATTTCGACATCAGAATTTCCACGCCAGTCTCGCGCATGCTATGACACCGCGACAATACCTGATAGCCGGCAGCATTTTTGCGCTGGTGGAGGTAATGCAGAGTTTTCAATTGATGCTGCGTTTCAATTGATGGCATTAATGGCAACAGCTTATAAAAAATAATAAAAATTTAAAGTGTACCAATCAGTGAAAAATCTCAAAAAATGGAGAATTTTTCTAAAGCCGTCTTTCGGAAAACTATTGTCCACGGAGCTTAGGCAAATAACTGCCTGGATAACAACAGATAGAATAGTATAAGTAGAGGTCAGAGATTTTTGATCACTAACCCTCCGTAATCGCATTTTAAGCATCAAAATATATTTCAAAGTGGGACTATATATTTCTGCTAGTTTCTTGGATTGCGAAAATGACATGTCAGCACTCAAAGTAATGACCAATTATTTGTTGAGTTTTCGAAGATATACACTATCTCAAGATACTGATATGGCAATCTTACAGGCTCGAATTTCTGCTATTTTCAGTTGCTGATATTTTTTAATTACTTTGTATAATTATTTTTCAGTATTCATAATTTCTTGCAAGTTCTCGATGAATATTTTTAATTGCATCGAACAATAAAGAAGGAAGTCACGTGGGATTTTGCCTTAAATTTTCCTGCCGAAAGCAAAACAACAAAAATGGACGACAAAGCGATGCATGAAGGATGTATATTTTATCGACAGTTTTAAAATACAAGAGAACAAAAATATTCTTTAATGAACACATCGGGAAAATAAGCCACATCACAATTTTTCCCTGTTGAAAACGGCAGGGAATAAATGGCCTTTGATGATAGCTCTCGAAGAAAATTTTTGTATACCGTTACAAAAATGCTCGTTTTTTCTTCCATCTTTCTTGCAGTATTGGGCTAATTTATTATTTTATTTCAACCACGATCTACCGATAACTCATTTCCCGCTCTCTCAATTCTGTTATCCAAGCGCCACTTTTTTCAGCGTGCCTCTCACTTTCCAGAAAAATGCATGCTCATCTATTAAATGTTTAAGGAATTGTCTTGCACCAAAAAGGGGTTAAATAGCTCGGCAGTTTGGAGAGGCATAATTGATGACTTTACATCTATCAATACTGGGTTATTTATGAAATGTTAAAGTATCAATATCGGCAACTTGTGATTTGATAAATCAAGATGAAGTGCACCAAATCACTGTGTTTGGCCAATGATATGCGAACAATCATATCCACGTTATAATATCTGGAGCATTACTGCCCAGAATGCAAGCATGCATAATGTATATACTCCAGCGCTGACTTCATTGCCACAAAACAGAATTCCTGACGGCGTCCGCCTCATTCAAGTTATGAAGGCGAGCAGAGCTACAGGAACGCCTGAATGCACGCGATAAACAATCCATTATACGAAGCTAAAAAACTGCTACAGCGACTGCCGTGTGTCAGGTCTGAATGTAGAAGAATGCCTGCTCGGCGCAGTCCCAATAACCATAATTGCATTTCGAAGCAATTTGCATAGTTTGCTGTGTTCGCCTTGCACCAACTTACCAAGCGTACCGCAAACTTGGTCAAGTAGAAACTTTTTGTCGGTGCCAATTTAGATGTTGTTAAGGCTGGGAACTGCGCGCAAGATTTCTTGCATTTCTTCCAGACGAACAAAGAATGCTTGTCGTGGAAAAAGGTTGAGAAATATTTCAAAGTTTCCTATAAATGAACTGTGTAAGGATTGTTGTCAGCATAATGAAATTAAATGTCATGAAAAAATTCACGATTTCAAGGGAATTGACCGTGTGAAAATTTTGTCGCACGAAGGCAAATGGGGTTCTGAACTTCATTATGAATTTTGGATTTCGACAGGTTTCTTTAATGTTGAAAATGAATGATATTTTTTCGGAGGTTCTATTATTTAAAAAGTTAGATATACGTAAAATAGTTCTTCATTGCTTTCACTCGCCAGGTGACCTCGTACATGAGTCGAACGATCGCGTGTAGCGTCCGTAAGCATTGATATAGACTTTATAGAGTTAAGGAAAGTGTCCATTAAAACAGTTTAAACATAAACTCACATAAAGTCTAAAACCTCGACTAAAGACAGAGACAAAGACCTGGACAACTTGAAAATGTGAAATAAATAACTATTGATGAGAACTAAACAGATGGGAACAAATTTAAGAATTTTAACATTGACCTTACATGGAGAAAATATATGCTAAAACAATTAAGAAAACATAAGATCATAGAGTAGTGACCAAACATTCTTTAATTTTGAACTTATTTATATTTGATGCCGCATTAAAGACCTACACATTACTGGTAAATGTTCACTTTTTTCTCGATTATAATTCTTAGCAAAAGACCGTGTCGATTAAGGTCGGTTCCACGACAGAACGACAAAAACGACAGAAATAGTTTAATACACACCGATCAAAATACACAAAACAATACTTGAGTACTTATACATGTACATTGAATAAATCACAAAACGGAAAATGCACTAACAAAGTATGTATAGACCTCAATAACTTCACTCAAACTTACACACCTGGCCAGATTGGATTATCGAATAGTATAATGGACAATTTTAAAATTTAACCTCCGTATTTAACATACAGATTTCTCTGTATTAAAATCATGAATGCAAAATAAGGCCGTTAATTACAAAAGGTTGCTTAGCACTGCACTCCCCTCCTCAAGTGCAATTAGTCTTGAACTTTGCTAAAAAAGGACAAAAGACGGCACACTAGATAAATATTTTACAAAATACTTCAGTTCCTACAGAAATCACGTTGAAATTTATTAACTACAGAGGCGTTACACAGAAAGGACATAAAAAATACGTAAACGTTTTTTTAAATTCTTAGTAACAAGAAACGACACTCTGATTGATAAAATATTCACACGATCCCAGTTAATTTACCTAGCAAAAAATCTATTTTTACGATATTGTACACGTTCTATTTAATTTCCTATTTTTCTCGTTCACACACACTCGTCCTGTAATGGTGCGATTTACAGGGTAATTTTTATACATTATATACTATATAGTGTATGTATTTTAGCATTAAATATTGTACATATTATAGGGCATGATGCATTTGTCCCAGTACTGCTCCCCGCTGCATTCATAAGCCACCGGTGAGTCGGACTTGTAAAAACTTGGCGTAATTTGTATTCCTTACTTAATGTGAAAGAGATTTTTGCAAACGGGTGTTAAGATTACTATTTCTTATCTTATTAAATAGAACTCAGTAAGCAAAGGAAAATTCAAATGGTTACATCGAATAAGCAGAAATGTTTGATAAATTTAAAATGAATTATGAATCGATCGGTTCTAAAGTTTTAAAAAATGCCTAAAGAACATTTGACTCAAAAATTTATTTTTTTTTTTTGAAAATGATGAACTCTAAATGAAATTTCCCAGTTGAATCAACCATCACTCCTAAGAGGAAATAGCGGAAATATTAAAATCACACTTATTTTTCACTTCCTTAGAAATAGCGCCTTGCCCCCAATAATATGTGAGAACTGAGCCACCTAATACCATGCAGAACTGGAACTCTGAAGCAAAACTACTCGGTGTCTCTGACGCCACTTCAAGACACGTCAAATGTTCGACTCGAAGCAACTTTTTTATAATAAAGACGACAGAGTTTCGAATATTCGGAGCTCAATTGAATGTTTTTGAAGCGTGGCAACATGACCTGTGTAAATAAATATGTTATTCCACTGCATTCCTCAAAAATATCGTTCGCGAATTTCTTAATGGAAAACCTTCTTCTTCTGCAAGCCGGCGAAAACATGCTCTTGCAGAATATCTTCGTTGCACGCCAAATTGCACACACACCTTCAGAAATTTACAAGAAAATAACAAGTCGAAATATTTCAGAATCATAATTGCATGAACCCTTTTCAGAGAAAAAAATTATTTTCTTACTAAATTGTATGTCTATAATCTCTATGAGCTTGTTAGCTGGAACATAAATGACTTTTAGCAACCACTGACAAATGAATGAATTTTCCGCACAGAGATGCAATTAAACAAGTAAATATATTACTAACTTCATATTTTGCTGGGTTTAAAAAGTATTCGAGCGACGATAATCAAACTGCTTGTCAAATTAACCTAATGAGATTCCAGAGACTCAAATTACCGCGTTGTAAGAAAATGGGAAAAAATATACGTCTTCATTCCTGAAATATTTTTTGCCTGCAGTCGTGACACTTGCTCCCGTCCTGTTTTTTGTGTAAAATTTTCGATCCAGTTCTCTTAGACTGAGCAGATCTTGAAACTCAAAAACCTTTGTTACCAATTTAACATTGCGAACAAACGGAGTATTATACAGGAACACAACTATAAAATATTAATTTAGAGTATTAAATCCTGGATAGCTCAGATTCTTGTGGATGAATAGCGTTCACGAGAGTTCAATTTTTATGATATTTCTTTCACTACCTCCATCTTGTATTTTTGTGTGTATTTTGATTGACGGTTGTTTATATACTTGTGTTTATTTTCATTTCCAACAGTTGTTTGTAACGTAGGTTCTATTTGATTCAATTTAGCATTTGATGCACTAAACAATTTCGTTCAGCAATATTTTTCTTGGCCTTTCGGCACATGAATGTTTTTTTTCAAATTTCATTCAACATTCTATAACAGTTCACTGATCTCGTATTAGAGTGTCATGATTATGATAGTAATAATTTTAAACATCCGCAGGAATTTCTATAATTGAAAGATTTTAGCCATGCTCATCCAGCACCGAAACAAAAAATGACACATTTTGAAAAATCAAAGAAATCGAAAAAGTTCCAGAATTTAGCAGAAGATCTATTGTATAGTTAATATAAATACAGAAATTGCATGTTATAAATAAATTCATTTGAAATAATTTACGTTGCCTTAGCAACAAATTATCTCACGAGCATGCACATAACAGCGCAAATCCTGCCGCACTCAAAACTTCCATGTATTTTAGATTAAAAATAATACATTCATAGTTGAAGAAGATTGCATCAAAATGGCAGAGCTTTTAAAACTTTTTATGAAACAGAATCAGTTTCTCAAGGCTCTCACAGAATTATTCAGGCTTCAGTTAAACTATTAATTCCTTTGTTTGTTTTCTCGATCCCTGAAGTAATGATGAACAATAACGTAATATTTTAGCGAGATAAATTCTTGAGACGTACATAGAAAAAATTAACATGCAATAAATCATAAATGATGAGAGTTTAAATTGTTTTATATGAAGAACAATATAAAGTTGATTTTTTTGTTCAGTCATTATTACCGGATATGCACTAGGATATTGCGATAAGTGGTTTTTACAGCGCATCTGAAATTATGTAATAATTAAAGTTTTAAATTTTTTAAAGGCCATGTCTAAAAAAAATATGTTTTTACTGAATCCAGTGCTGCTCAAAATAGAAATTGTCTTCAGATTGCAATATTATCGTCACGATTGTGATACGTAAATAAGATCAGCCTGGCTTTCATGCTGATAAATAATAAACTACACAGGAAACTCATTGTAGTTTCATTAATACTTTTAATATTAAACTTCAATACCAAACCCTAAGTCTTGCTTAGTACGCTTCTCGTTGGAGAGAGCGAGGCCCATTACCGGAAACTCATTGTAGTTTCATTAATACTTTTAAGATTAAACTTCAATACCAAAGCTCACCAGAATAACTTGACGAGGAGGCTCTGCCACCAAAAATCTTGAGTAATTGACACAAAAATCTTTTGGAAAACATCCTCGCGTCGAAGATATTCTTGTCCACAGGGAAGAAAATACTTGAAATGTAGCGTAGACGAGCTCTGAGTGCCACTTGGAGGCGACACTTGACGCTTTTGCTCCCGTACAAAATATTGTGTTTGATTCCGGCGGGTTGTTACGGCAGCAAGAATGGGAATAGTTTACGGAGTTTTGATCCTTGTGTATGTAAATTCGCTGTTATGATGGTTATTTTTTTACTGCAATTACCAATAGAAAGAGGCTCCCAAGCTGCTTAAAAATTTGAGCGTCTGCTAGTGTTGGAACAAGCAAAGTAAGTAGGAATGTAAATGTCTAGGAAAGTAAATAAACTAGGAAAGTAAATGAACTATTCTGTCTTGGAAAGTAAATAAACAATCAGAATTTGGCATAAAGAACGGACGACTCGAATGAACATAATAATATTTAACTGTCATGCCGCTTGACCTGGCTCTAAAAGCTCACGAAGATTTATAAAAGCGTTGTCTAGTTTTAGTAGCATTTTTCGATAATCGATATTTTTTTTCGATATCATCAGGTCGATAATAACAGTTTACAATGAAATTATAACAACTATAAGATGAATGCATGACCTTAAGGTCAAACTCAGCCACAGGTGACAAGATGTGAACTTGAGTACAAGTTTATGAAAGTATTTAGGCAACGATATTTATCTGATGTCTGGGTTAATTATTTTCGGTACTTCGAACATGAATGGAGGAAATGTCTAACAAATAACGAATATTAATTTTTATCCAGGAAAATTTACACCTTTGCAATGATAATCGAAAAAACTTATGGGGTTATAGAATGCGTAATTTCACTTTTATTTAAAAAACGGTGCTTAATTCAATAAAAGTTATATCAAAACGTTCATATGAGCAAGTTAAATTTTTGAGCTGATTAATTTTTGCTGCTGTAAATAAAGCCCAAGTAATTCTATGAAGCTGCACAGAAATACAGGCGATTACTCCAGGCAGGTTAACAGGAAGCCTTTCAAGATAAATTTGTTTTAAAGTTAAAACTTGCCACGCTATAATCTGCTCAAGTAGCGACCTAAGTTAACGCGTTGACTACGAAGTGGTACATATGCGTACCACGAAATGTATTTCTCCAGGACGTAGTGGTACATAATTCAGGTTGCCTATAATTGGCCAAATCCGAGAACAAAAAAAGCAAAAAAAGGCCGATAACTCAAAATATACTAGATTATTTGTAGGTTCCACTATAAAAATTCCATTCACTTTCTTTTTGCAGTATTTAAAATTTAATTCGGAAGTACCTCTGTCATAAATTTTCGCCGACCAACGCAATTGAGAAAAACTAAATCACGGAATTTGTCCGGAAAAAATGACCGTCTGGCTATCCTGTTTTTAAAAACAGTACAAAAAATGAAATAATAGTACAAAATGAAGCAATCGTAGTCAACGTGTTAAGAATTTAAACTCATAAGAGGTGAACTTGCAGCGAAATGAACAGAATATCACAATGACGACAGCTTGTTGAACTGCTAGGCGCTTGAATCTTGCAGTCCGTTGGATTTCAAAAAGAAAAATCTTCGAGCAAACTGAGATTGCATAATTTGTATTGCATGCAATATGATCCAAGCTCTAAATAATAAAATATTGCTTGAAAACGATTTAAGCATTCTAATGAAAGATGAGATTACTGAAGACCTTACACTCGGATGAAAGTTTAATCACAAACCTTCATAAATTTTCTGGGCAGAAGATTGAGGAGAATTATGCAGTAATTTGGAAGTAATTGATACGGGAGATTATAAACTGTGCATTTTTTGCGAAAAGTTTGAGCTCGAGTTCCACGATCTATTGCTGGTATGAGACGAGAGAATATCAAGCAAGGAGACCTTGACTATTAAAAAAATATAACTCAGTACTCACTGCAGTGAGTGACAGAGAGCGCATTTTCTTGTCAACGAAAACGTGAAGTCACGGACGGACAGAGAGACGGACGGACGGACATGACGAGCACAATAGCGCCTTTTTTCCATAAATGAGAAAATGCGCTAAATAGGAGTTTATCCTAGAGAGATATTAGTAAATTTGTTGTAACATAGTGAAACTTGATGCAATTCACTCCTCCTTCTCGTGTCTAAACATATTACGTCCTAGCAGGCGCTCAGGATAACAATATTTGTTGCACGACTTCACTGACTAGAAGGTGCATTTGATGCGCTCATTGTTGTCTAAACATATTACGTCATAGCAGGCGCTCAGGATAACAATATTTGTTGCACGACTTCACTGACGCTAGAAGGTGCATTTGATGCGCTCATTGTTGTCTAAACATATTACGTCATAGCAGGCGCTCAGGATAACAATATTTGTTGCACGACTTCACTGACGAGAAGGTGCATTTGATGCGCTCATTGTTTGTCCTTTGAAGGCAAACTGAACTAAATTGCCTTGTCGCAGGCAGCGCGCAGCGAGGCGCCCAGAATAATCTGCACATCTTACCAGGTCCATTTATGTTCTAAGTGAAAATATGAAATATTCATTTTTGAGAATACATCTACTGAAACTTATTTGATAATAAGAATAGCTGTGAAAAAATATATGGTCGCAGAATCAGATACGGAAAATACAGACATTAAAAATTATTGAGAATAAAAAGTGTTCTATTTACCCAAAATTTTGCTGAATTTAGGTAAAAGTTAACCAAATTATTCCATACGCGGGCAATTTATCCAAAAAATTATAATACGCCTATAATTTTGTATTCTGAATTGTTTATAACGTTTTAATATTTTCAGAAGAAATTCGTTTAAAATACATTCTAAAACTTCTTAATTGGAATGAATAAAGTGAAAAACAATGGTCTCATATTATTTGCATAAAACCATGAACACAATAAGCGAGTTTATCTTCAAATTAAAATGAAACAGACAGCTCTGCACAATCCAATAATGATATTGCGAGCACAATGATCGAGCTCGAAGTGCGGCAACTTTTCAGCAGATTTCAGCAGATTCAGTCAAAGACTAATACCGTGAAGGCATAAATAACGTCTATCGTGCAGCTGCAATGCTGCATGCCATAGGAATTCAGATTTAGTTTTATATGTACAAGGATCCAGAAAGACGCACGACTCGTTATCTGAATTGACCAGGAAGCAACCTCTCTGCAACACACACGACTCGTTATCTCAGTTGGCGGTGCGGTGGTCGTGATCTTGTCAAGAAGTAACCTCTCTGCAACACACACGACTTGTTATCTCAGTTGGCGGGTGCGGTGGTCGGGATCTTGTCAAGAAGTAACCTCTCTGCAACACAGCCTGGGGAGAACCTGCACTTCAGGGAGTCGCTCTAATCTAACTTTGCGTCTCACAAAGTCACGCGTTCTCCGCTTCGTTGGAAACGTAAACTTTAGTTTAACTGTGGAACTTAAGTTTAACTTGATAGTTCATTTTAAAGTTATAAAGTCAAGCACTTCGTTGACACACGCGTACTAACGCAGGCACCTGCAGGTTGCTTTTAAAGCTAGACTGTGCGCTAGACTCACGAAATTTTTTTCATACCTTCGCCATTAAAAAAACCGCGGTCACATATAAAATAATAAAAAATAACGTTAATATGAAAAAATTCTTCTTATCAAGCTAATCTTCTAAAAAGAGAGATGAATAGAGTAAGGTTTATACACGAATGTACAAACGACGAAAATATTTCACGTTACTTTATTTTCTTGTTTTAAAACGCGTTGTTTTCGCCGTTTGAATTAGACTTTGAAATGCGTTTGAATTTAGACCCGCAGGCATGACCATTGAAGTCCCCACAGGCAAGACCATCGAAGTCCCCGTATGCAAGACCCTTGAAGTCCCCGCAGGCAAGACCATTGATCGAAGTCTTTGTTGGCAAGACCATCGAAGTCCCCGCTAGCAAGAACATCAAAGTTCCCGCTGGCAAGACCATTGAAGTCCCCGCTGGCAAGACCATTGAAGTCCCAGCTGGCAAGACCATTGAAGTCCCCGCTGGCAAGACCATTGAAGTCCCCGCAGGCAAGACAATTGATCGAAGTCCCCGCGGGCAAGACCATCGAAGTTTCCGCTCGCAAGACCATTGATCTAAGTCTTTGTTGGCAAGACCATCGAAGTCCCCGTATGCAAGACAATTGATCGAAGTCCCTGCGGACAAGACCATCGAAGTCCCCTTTAGCAAGAACATCGAAGTCCCCGCAAGCAAGACCATTGAAGTCCCCGCAAGCAAGACCATTGAAGTCCCCGCAGGCAAGACCATCGAAGTCCCCGCTGGCAAGAACATCGAAGTCCCCGCAGGCAAGACCATTGAAGTCCCCGCTGGTAAGACCATTGAAGTCCCATTTATTTTCATTTGCGTATACAATTTTTTCCGAATACTATCTGATTCACCGGCCACTGCTGTCAACAATTCATGTTACGATCGATTATAAAACTTCACATTAATTTTTTTAATTTCTGTTTTATTAGAATAATACTATTAATATGATTTCTGGAACCGCTTTGGATTTTCACATGAAGTCGCATTATACGTCAATACCTTTTAAGTGTAACGCATTTCCGTTAATATTTCATAAATGATTTTTGACTCGTGGGGTCAGCAGCAATTATCACTCATGGCAAGTGAGTTCTATGTTATGCAAGGTTTACTAGAATTATTCAGTGACCTGAAACATTTTTATAAGATGGCAAGATAATAAAAAATTAATTATTAGCACGGATTAGCCAGGAAGCTGACCAAGTCTCGCGAACTGTTTATTTTCACGCCACTAGCACGAATGATATGTACATCTTCGCAACCTTTCCGCTGTAAAAAAGTCCGATCGCTAACATCATTCCTGGTAAGGTATAGTAATGGCACTTGACAGTATGGCATTACTGACAACAGCCCATTACAAGTTTAATTAATTATTATTTTTAAATAAAGCTTAAAATCTCAAAAATGGGGAATTTACCTTGAGCCGTATTTCGGAAACCCATTGTGCATGGTGTTACAGCAAATTACTTCAAGAATGACTAGATACGGAATATTTTACTGTCAAAATAAGTGATATTTTATCAGTAAATTTCAATAAAAATTGCATTTTAGGCATCGAAATATATTTTAAAGAGGGACCAAATAAATTTCTCTACCTATTTAGACTACGAAAATTTCAAACACAGCAAGCACCTTATTCAGAGATATACACAATCTCGAGTTACTAACATCACCCTCACATTACTGATATTTTGAGTTACAGATATTTTTCCATTATTTCTTGAAATTATTTTTACAATATTGAATAAACTCTTCAGCCGCTGAATATTACTCAATATTCAATATTACAAAAGTATTATTGAATAATAAATACAATAGGGGAGGCTGCCTCTTGGCTCACCGTGGAATTGTGCATAACATTTTCCTGTCGAAAGCAAAACAACAAACATGTTTTGGGTTGACCGCGGAGCATGAAGAGATGTATATTTTATCGAAAATTTCAAAAATAAACTGGTATAAAAATCTTCTTTGTTGGACGCACCAGGAAAAGAGCTTCCGTCATATTTTTACCCTTGCTGAAAATAACAGAGAAAAAGGAACGCTTTGATATAGCTTTCAACCAAGATTCACCTGTAGCTCATTTGTTTCTTTCTATCTCATTTCTATTAACCACTGTTTGCTATTTTTCAACTTGCTCCTCACTTTCCAGTCAAATGCATGGACTATTGAATATTTTAATGATGGCTCTGGACCAATAATGGGTTTAGATCGCTGGACAGTTTGGCGACGCATCATTGATGACCTTCCATCAGCCAATGCCAGATCATATCTATAATTTTAAAGTACCATTATCGGTGCGAGCAATTATGTCAAAATTACAATATCTGGAGCATTACTGCCCATAATGCAACCATGCATAATGTATATACTCCAGCGCTGACTTCATTGCCACAAAACAGAATTGCTGACGGCGTCCGCCTCATTCAAGTTCTGAAGGCGAGCAGGTCTACAGGAACGCCTGAATGCACGCGATAAACAATCCATTATAAGGAACTGTCACCTACCGCGGGAAGGGGGGAACTGTCCCCTACCGCGGGAAGAAAGAAACTGTCCCCTACCGCGGGAAGGGGAACTGTCCCCTACCGCGGGAAGTGAGGTACTGTCCCCTACCGCGGGAAAGGAGGAACTGTCACCTACCGCGGGAAGGGGGAACTGTCCCCTTCCGCGGGAAGGAGGAACTGCCCCTATTGCGGGAAAGGAGGACGTGTCACCTACCGCGGGAAGGGGGGGAACTGTCCCCTACCGCGGGAAGGAGGGAACTGCTCCCTACCGGGGGAAGGGGGAAACTGTCCCCTACCGCGGGAAGGGAGGAACTGTCACCTACCGCGGGAAGGGAGGAACTGTCCCCTACCGCGGGAAGGGGGAACTGTCCCCTACCGCAGGAAGTGGGGAACTGTCACCTACCGCGGGAATGGGGGGAACTGTCCCCTACCGCGGGAAGGAGGGAACATACCCCTACCGCGGGAAGGGAGAAACTGTCCCCTACCGCGGGAAGGGAGGAACTGTCACCTACCGCGGGAAGGGGGGAACTGTCCACTACCGCGGGAAGGGGGGACTGTTCCCCACCGCGGGAAGGAGGAAACTGTCCCCTATCGCGGTAAGGGGGGAATTTTCTCCTACAAGTTTTCCAACCAGAAACTCGGCTAAGGTTGTTGAGTCCACATGTGGCCTAGCGTGGAGCTTACAGTGTTGAAATAACAGTATTGAAGTTCTGGGTGCACACTTTTTGATAACTATATGGCACCTGAGCTGGATTATCATGTAAGTTACGCTTTATCAGCGAGGTATGGGAGGCCAGTGAACTTGTATTGCATTATCAAAAACAAGTTAAGTTCATCCAGAAATATACTAGGCCTACAGCGAGCCAAATTAAGACTGATTAATCGGAAGTGAAATATTGTTGGCTGAAGAATTGGTAAAAGAATGGTAACTTATTTATCATATTTCGTCTAATAATATTGAAAATTCCAGCCTGTATGTCTCTGACCAATAATCAGATGAGACGTGCAAAGTTAGATATGAGTCTTTTTATGTAGATACTATGAAGAAGTTGTTACAGTGTAGAGCAGGAAGGTGTTGACATGGCTTACTGGGGGGTTACCCTGTACGAACTGTCAATAGAAATCTGAAAATCAATAATAAATTCATGTTCAATGATAGCAATCAAACAAATTATATTTAAGTTATTCCTCCCCGTTAACTATTAATATGGAAATAAGGCTCACAATTAAGGCACGACACAGGCTCGTGCATTTATAACGCCTCAATAAATCACTGGAAGATAGACATGTCTCTCTTGAGGGCAAATGTAGCCTTAAAATGTACTGCACTTCAGGGAGCACGTAACGCCTACGTTTATTGCTAGGAAATCCAAGTGTTCGTCGTTTATTTCAAATCCTTTGTGAACTTTGGGGGCCGGGCATTTCCATATTAATGGGATAACTTATTGTACCTTCTGTTTCATCAATGAACGTACTGACATCGTTGATATAGTAAATAATGCACAAATCATGGTATTTACTGCACGATATATAAAATATCAAGCAAAAAATACTGAATTATAGCTACATGCCCTTCCAGATAAATCTCCCTAAAATATGATGAATAGAGTGCATACAATCTATTAAATACATAACCATTCCTTGCATAAACAGGGCCAGATATTTATAACGTTCTTCACCTAAAATATTATTTTAATTCAGTTGATTCATCGACCTTTTGGTTGTAGCCAAGCTCTCTCACGGGTACACTCATTTACCTTCCATGATATTAACGACCTAGGAAAGTTGCTTCATACATCAATGAATAAATCTCAAAGTTTGTAAGCTTAAAGTTAACCTCATAAAGTTTATCTGCACACAAAAAGTTTGCTATAAACAAGTTGGTTGTTTTTACTGGCAGCGCTGCGGACTCAAGTGTAGCAAATCAGGCAGTGAGATCCACCGCCAATAATGGTGCTGAAACTTTTACATCTCCTGCTTTGTGATGAAATAATGGTGCTGGAACTTTTACATATCCTGCTTTGTGGTGAAATAATGGTGCTGGAACTTTTACATCTCCTGCTTTGTGGTGAAATAATGGTGCTGGAACTTTTACATCTCATGCTTTGTGATGAAATAATGGTGCTGGAACATCAATGGGAATCACAGTAAGATAGTCAAGTACCACTTCATTGCTACCTGTCTCTGATCATCCAATTATTTGTGTTGGGAAATGGCTTCAACATACATATGGCTTCAACTTACATATGGGAAGTTGAAGGAAATCATAAGGCTTCAACTTACATATGGCTGTAAGTTGAAGCTGTAACGATTTTACTTCCTCTAATCTTACGGCAAATAAATTAAGGATAACATCCATTACGTTTCTAAATTGCTAAAGAGAAAATGTAATAAATCTTGCAATACTTTTGCAAGATTCTTGCAATATTATCATTATTGTTTATTTATAATCATTTGTACGAAAATAAGAAAATAATTAACATAACTTTAAACTCATATCAAATCCTACCAGCAAAACTCATATTTTAGGAGTCACCGCATCTTTTGCAAATTACAAGCGACAACGCATCGGAACAGTAAAGTCGGTCGAAGATTGTTATTTTTAACGCGACATATTGTTGACAATCTGATCAATTCAGAATTTAAATAAAACGGCGATTCAGGAAAAAAACTTGTAATTTAACTTTTGATAACAATATGAACTTCTTTTATTGATATTTGTTGCCTTTAACACAATTTTCAGCCTCATCACAAGTTCGCCAATTTAAACACATTATCCTTCTAATATACATGCTTACGGGACAAGTTGTTAAGAGGCAAATGTCCTCAGGAAGCTCTTACCACACGACCCTATAATGGCTGCCGCTGAGCCCCTGATTGCAGGGTTAAGCCCTCTGAGCCCCTGATTTCAGGGTTAAGCCCTCTGCGCCCCTGATTGCAGGGTTAAGCCCTCTAAGCCCCTGATTGAAGGGTTAAGCCCTCTGAGCTCCTGATTGCAGGGTTAAGACCTCTGAGCCCCTGATTGAAGGGTTAAGCCCTCTGAGCCCCTGATTGCAGGGTTAAGCCCTCTAAGCCCCTGATTGAAGGGTTAAGCCCTCTGAACCCCTGATTGCAGGGTTAAGCCCTCTGAGCCCCTGATTACAGGGTTAAGCCCTCTGAGCCCCCTGATTGCAGGGTCAAGCCCCTCTGAGCCCCTGATTGAAGGGTTAAGCCCTCTGAGCCCCTGATGGCAGGGTTAAGCCCTCTAAGCCCCTGATTGAAGGGTTAAGCCCTCTGAACCCCTGATTGCAGGGTTAAGCCCTCTGAGCCCCTGATTGCAGGGTTAAGCCCTCTGAGCCCCCTGATTGCAGGGTTAAGCCCCTCTGAGCCCTTGATTGCAGGGTTGAGCCCTCTGAGCCCCTGATTGCAGGGTTAAGCCCCTCTGAGCCCCTGATTGAAGGGTTAAGCCCTCTGAGCCCTGATTGCAAGGTTAAGCCCGCTGAGCCCCTGATTGCAGGGTTAAGCCCCTCTGAGCCCCTGATTGAAGGGTTAAGCCCTCTGAGCCCCTGATTGCAGGGTTAAGCCCGCTGAGCCCCTGATTGCAGGGTTAAGCCCGCTGAGCTCCTGATTGCAGGGTTAAGCCCTCTGAGCCCCTGATTGCACGGTTAAGCCCTCTGAGCCCCTAGCGCCTCTAATACCAGATCATTACAACTAATAAGCCCCACAAGCCAGAGGCTCATTTGAATGCATCCAAACATGAGGCGAGTAGCTCTGTATAATTATAAGCAAGATGTGCAGTAGCTCTGTATAATTATAAGCAAGATGTGCAGTAGCTCTGTATAATTATAAGCAAGATGTGCAGTAGCTCTGTATAATTATAAGCAAGATGTGCAGTAGCTCTGTAATAAGCAAGATGTGAATTGATGTGAGGTAGAAGCGGTTTTACCAGATGATAAACGTTTCCTATTTCTTGATCATCAATAAATTCACTTAATCCGATGGTATAACTTAATTTTTGACAAGTTCATTAATTGACATAGCTAAGTCATTCGAGCGTTTATTATTGAGAATAGTTTTAATGTTACTCTGAAAATGTAATTTTGCAAAAAAATTGGCTACGATCTGAAGTTAAATTGAAGATTAGTTCACGACACATATATAATATTAAAATATAATATTCACGCTCATAAATTATAATAATATTAAAATATTCATTATAACAGTATTATTACTATAATGTATATAATAATAATAAATTATTAATATATATCATAATATATAATATTATATATAATATTCACGCTCATTTACAAGACAATTTTTTAAACATCCTCGCTAAAAATGTAGCTCGTTTAACAATGATCCTATGTAGAGTTTATTCAAAGTTATCCTTAAACGTTTAGCAGTGAACTCTCAATGTCTTTTCTCAGCATGAGCTCGTTACATGGGATAAAACACAATAAAATGCTGATCATGTTTTGGCATGCTGCCGTAACCCGGTGAGTGCTTGCTTATGGGCAAATGAAAAAGTATGAGTTTTTAGCGTATTTTCTCATTTATGGAGAAAAATGCACTATTGTGCTCGCCATGTCCGTCTGCCTGTCTGTCTGTCTGTCCGTCTGTCCGTCCGTCTGTCCGTGACATCAAGTTTTCGTCTACGAGAACTTGCGCTCTCTGTCACTCTCTGCAGTGAGTACTGAGTTATATTTTTTTAGAATAAACGACGAGTGTAGTGAACAACAGCAGTATTACCAGCGAGGCAACATGCATTATGTTGCCTCGCTGGTAATACTGCTATTGTTTACTATGTTCATTTCACTCGTATACTTATCGTTTATTCTAAAAAAATCATACTTTTTCATTTGCCCATAAGCAAGCACTCCCCGGTTCCTCGCCTGAGGAGGCAGCAAATAATAACAAAAACAAGGCCGCATCTGCCGAAGGCCCCAAGTGAGTCGATCGAGGGCGAACTCTCTAAAAGATTATGGCCGGCAGATCGATGGCCGTTACATCGGTGGCCACAGGATGGCCGTTACATCGGTGGCTACAGGATGGCCGTTACATCGGTGGCCACAGGATGGCCGTTACATCGGTGGCCACAGGATGGCCGTTACATCGGTGGCCACAAGGTGGCCGTTACATCGGTGGCCACAGGATGGCCGTTACATCGGTGACACAGAAAGGCCGTTACATCGGTTGCCACAGGATGGCTGTTACATCGGTGGCCACAGTATGGCCGTTACATCGGGGGCCACAGGATGGCCGTTACATCGGTGGCCACAGGATGGCCGGTACATCGGTGGCCACAGGAAGGCCGTTACATCGGTGGCCACAGGATGGCCGTTACATCGGTGGCCACAGGATGGCCGTTACATCGGTTACCACAGGATGGCCGTTACATCGGTGGCCACAGGATGGCCGTTACATCGGTGGCCACAGGATGGCCGTACGTAAGCTACGGATGACCACCTGATAACAGAGTGTTATAGAGGTGCCCTGAGGGCCGTAGACCACCGGTCGATGAGGTGAGTTATCTGCCAGGAGGAGCTTGCTTTATTGACTTAGACGATGATGCTAAGCTACGAATTACGAGGCCGGGTCAGGGAGGAGCCGTGACTAGAAAGAAGATATAAGAAGAATAGTCGAGTTTATAAGATCAGTATTAAATTTCAGCCGAATAGTTCGAAATATTGCTGCGACACTAGCTTCACCAACTAACACTGGATACGGCCAGCAGTTGCCAGGAACTGGGCCAATACTTTCTAAACTCGCTAAGTTAACGTAAGTGCTTACGCTTATTTTCTTGTCTATGATTGGTGGATTTTGCTTGAAAAACCGTCAACGATTGGCTGATGAACTTACGATCTCTTAAATTTCTTTGAAAGTATAGGCCCTGGTCTGCAGTATTATTTCAGGACAAATATGTACGCTGGCATTTTCAGCCCGCACTGAAAGTTGGAATAATTTATTGAAAAGCCTGACGAATTGCGCTTTAAGAAGACGCACCTCACTCAGAGATCAGTGGGACACTTTATATAAATTACGAAATAATATAAAATAACATGCAGTGTAATTATTTAGAACTAAATTCGGCGAATAAGTTAGACAAAAACTGCTTGATAAACACACCGGCTCGAAATTCAGTCAGCTAAATGATGTTTAAAATAAAAATAATAAATTAAACTAATATTCACTGATTATAATTGCACGCCACTAAGTGCCTACTACTAAGCTTGCCGAGACGTTCTATATGAACCTAATTTTTGAAATCCCGAGCTGTTTATGTAAGCGAGTAATGTAATCAGTCTTTCCTCATAAATCACCCATTAAAAACACGGCGGTCAGATTGCGACGTTGGGCCATTGATCGCAAATCCCAGGCCACGGCTGATCAGGATCTACGTCCCGCAATCCTATTGTAGGCTCGACGGATTGCAGGACTTGACTTTTCCGAGGACAATCTCCGGAGGAGCGATGCTGACGGGGATGTAGAGGACAAAATGCCACCGTCCATTATGGCGTCACCAATAAAAAAGGTAATGACTTTGGATCAAGAGAGTGACTTCCATCCCAACTGAAAATATTATGTGACAAACAGATGGTCGGTTGATTTTGGGTGGTCTACGAGCATTAGTAATATTGCAGTAAGCATTAGTGATATATAAGTTGATTTATTTTAACGGGTGGCAAGGGTTTAGGTAATAATATTTCCACTTATTCCCCGGTATCTGAAGGATATACAGGGAATAATTATTACAAGAATAATCTTTATTGTTAATCTCCCCAGACCTCGTATTAGATATATCAGCTAAGAGAGCCACTGTCCAATAAATGGACGGTTCACGGTTTAGTCGCTGAAGCCAAATGCATTCTTCAAAATTAAATTATTTTTGTGCTATACAAAAGATGATAACTGGAAAATCTTAACTATTGCATATTAAAAAAAAAAAACTGAACAAGTTATAAAGGCGGCATGCAGTAATGTCGAGGAAAGTTAAATATTTTTTCTACTATGCGATTATCTAATTTCGTATATCAAGTAGAACTGAAGATACAGAACTGGTGTTGCAAGTCTTGTGTCAAAAAATTTAATTTACCACTTTTGCAGCCGCCTTTAATTGTCCCGCATCTGTTTCGGTCAAGTTCACGTTTTCAGTTGGCGGAAACTCAGGCGAAAATTTGGCAATCTGTCACGTATATAAAGAGACATTTCTTCGACACGCGATGCGGCCTATTCACTCATGTTCAATTTTGCATCATTAGCATAATATGATACAAAAATTAAGCGTAAATTGAGCATAAATTAAGGTTCTGATTTAACGACACTGATACAGTTCTGTACAAATCAGATCTTGCGGCCAGTTTGTTGCAGAGACTCTAAAATATACTAAATTGAATTATTAATTAAAATGATGTATTATTTTATATATAGTGAATGTGATGTAGTCAATTTAGTTGGAAACTGAATTGTTTGCACTCCTGGGAGATATTCACCCGAATTTGAATTGAATATTAGCATAAAAGCCACGAAAATTTTCTGAACACGCAATATAGAATTCAATACGGTTCATCTCCAGCGTACCTATTTTCGCAAAGTTGGTGTAGTTCGGCAGACGCTTCTCTTTTATGCAAGTTTGATTGAAGACCAGAGCATTCTTTTAATTAATAATCTTCTGTTCTTCTTTTCAATGAGTCGAATCAAATTTCTTGCTGGCGCCGGGAAATCAAAAAGCAGGTTTCCAAATGACATTGTAATGGATTGCGACGTTTCGAAAATACAATTTTCATTATCAAGCTGGTGAAAATTTTGCAAAACATGAAATTGAACTTTGGAAATGACAGTAGTACAAAGCATTGGTATAGTGGATACAATTCAAAATACAATTTAAAATATAAGTTTAGAAATTACTCTGAATATAATTCCAGCGTCCGGACAAATCCTGTAGTGTGGAGATTGATAGCTGGAGACTCGCTCTTGATAATGAGAGCCTCAGCTCTTGATAATGAGGGCCTCAGCTCCTGATAATGAGGGCCTCAGCTCTTGATAATGAGGGCCTCAGCTCTTGATAATGAGAGCCTCAGCTCTTGATAATGAGGGCCTCAGCTCCTGATAATGAGGGCCTCAGCTCTTGATAATGAGGGCCTCAGCTCCTGATAATGAGGGCCTCAGCTCCTGTCTCTTATACACATCTAGATGTGTATAAGAGACAGATGCAGACATGCAGCCATGCAGACATGACTGTAGCCATGCAGACATGACTGCAGCCATGCAGACATGACTGCAGCCATGCAGACAAGAGTGCAGCCATGCAGACATGAATGTGTGCGACTGTTTTCAAAAGAAGCCATTTGCTCTCTGCCAGCAAACAAACATCACAACTCGAGGCTATAAACTTTTCCTCCTTTGATCATCAGGATTCAACGCAGGCAAAGATTAGGCCATGTTTGCCGGCAACACGATTGCCTTTCGGGGAAAATTTTTTCGGACGCTCAAGTTTACATGAATTTTTCAAGAGTTTGGGTCGGAATCAGAATCAGAGCGCCGTTCTTCACACGCGGCGTGTTGTTTGGCCGGGGATTTGGTTCTGATTAAATTCGGGATTTGTAATCAGGAAATTCAGATCCCTTCGTTTTTTCCTTACTTTGAGTTTCCAGACAAAAACATACGGCAGTATAGCTATAGAAACTCAACCCATACTTCAATTCTTCGAAACTAATTTTTTCTGTATTCTGGGCGGCCTAAAAAAATATTTTCAGTATCAATGATTTCGTACAATAAACACACAAAAAATTAAATTATATGGAAATAGCCGAGAAATACATCAAAACTCATTTAAATATTGCACGTTTTTCTAAAGAAGAACGAAAAATCTTATCCGAAATTATCTCTACTTGCATCAGTTCACAACTCTTTTAGGAAAATATAACACATTTTTCTTTATGAAAATAGCCTTGATCCACGAAGCTACGTCAATAGTAAAACAGCATTTACTTGACTTCATATTCCATGATTTCCATAATCACATTTATTCCTTTTCTACAGCGTTTATTATTTTAGAATAAAAAAAAAAATTTTATTGTTGTCTATATTCTCTTGTTCACAGAACAATTTGGCTTGCTAGAGAATTTCTAGTGAGGTCTGACTGGCTTCGAGGTGCTTCCGGCCAATCTGATCCTGGACGTCGCTCCCATGTTTCCGGCGCGAGGTTACGGCGCTGAGAAGGCAGAGCGGGCGTGATCTCTACACTTCACCTTGCCTGGAGCCATACTTTCAAAACTCGCTAAGTGAACGTAAGTACTTACGCTCTATTTTCTTGTCTATGATTGGTGGATTTTGCTTAACGGGCCGTCAATGATTGGCTGAAAAACTTACGATCTCTTAACTTTTTCCGAAAGTATGGACCCTGGAGCCTGTCTGTTGTTATTGGGTCATAGAGAAGGCTTTCAGTATTGAAATAAAATTTGCCCCGACTAACTTAAAAGAAATGATCACTCAATTTCCGCGGCGGGGTCTAGATTTCGAGGTCTAAATTTTTGAAGCGTTATATTTTAAGATTTACACTTCTGATAATTATCAGTGAGACACCTAAGCCAGAGCACCAGTTAATTACAAGTTGTAAACGATGCAGTGAAAGCCTGTAAACTTTTAGCGCAATAATGTTCCAAAATATACTTTCAAAATTTAGTCAGATAACATTTTGATAACAAACCCCGAGCAGAAGTCTTTTCAATGTTGTGAAATATTTAGTGAAATGTTGTTGATAATGAATTGTGCACCATTTAATATTGTAATTCAATTAATTGAATGTGTTTGAATATATTGATTGAAAATATACTCCAAACTAATGACTGACTGAGTCGTGTAAAGTTAGATGAAAGTCTTACGTGTGAATACAAATTTTGTTGCTGGTACGATTTAAAATAGAAAATAGACACTCACTGGAGTGTCTCTTTATCAGCAGCGAAAAGAAATGATAGAAATTAGAAAAAATGATCTAATTTAATGAGAACAATCAAACAAATTATATTTAAGGTATTCCTCCCCGTTAACTATTAATATGCAAATAAGGCTCACAATTTAGGTAGCTGTATTCACGACACAGGCTCGTGCATTTATAGCGCCTCAATAAATCACTGGAAGATAGACATGTCTCTCTTGAGGGCAAATGTAGCCTTAAAATGTACTTAAAATGTAATGCACGTAACGCCTACGTTTATTGCTAGGAAATCCACGTGTTCGTCGTTTATTTCAAATCCTTTGCGAACTTTGGGGGCCAGGCATTTCCATATTAATGTGGTAAATTATTGTACCTCCTGCTTTAACCAATGAACGTATGACATCGTTGATATAGCAACTAATACACAAATCACGGTATTTACTGCACGATATATAAAATATCTAGCAAAAAATACTGAATTATGGCTACATTCCCCGATAAATCTCCCTAAAATTTGATGAATAATTTGCATAAACTTGTTAAATGCATAACCATTCATAGTATAAATAGGGAGAGATATTTATAACGTTCTCCACCTAAAATATTGTTTTAATTCAGTTGATACATCGACCTTTTGGTTGCAGCCAAGCTCTCTCAAGGGAACACTCATTTACCTTCCATGATATTAACGACCAAGGAAATTTCTTCATACATCAATGAATAAATCTCAAAGTTTTAAAGCTCAAAGTTAACCTCATAAAGTTTACCTGCACACAAAAAGTTTGCTATAAACAAGTTGGTTGTTTTTACTGGCAGCGCTGCGGACTCAAGTGTAGCAAATCAGGCAGTGAGATCCACCGCCCTCGGAAGGGTCGTTCCCAGACCAGCGACGACCCTCACAAGAGGGCGAAGACTCCACGCTCTGTGGAGCGAACTTTTACATCTCCTTTGTGATGAAATAATGGTGCTGGAACTTTTACATCTCCCGCGTTGTGATGAAATAATGGTGCTGGAACTTTTACATCTCCTGCTTTGTGATGAATAATGGTGCTGGAACTTTTACATCTCCTGCTTTGTGACGAAATGATGGTGCTGAAACTTTTACATCTCTTTTGTGATGAAATAATGATGCTGGAACTTTTACATCTCCTTTGTGATGAAATAATGGTGCTGGAACTTTTACATCTCCTGCTTTGTGACTCACCAGAATAACTTGACGAGGAGGCTCTGCCACCAAAAATCTTGAGTAATTGACACAAAAATCTTTTGGAAAACATCCTCGCGTCGAAGATATTCTTGTCCACAGGGAAGAAAATACTTGAAATGTAGCGTAGACGCGCTCTGAGTGCCACTTGGAGACGACACTTGACGCTTTTGCTCCCGTACAAAATATTGTGTTTGATTCCGGCGGGTTGTTATACGGCAGCACGAACGGGAATAGTTTACGGGGCTTTGATCCTGGTGTATGTTTTCCATCTGGACTTGCACGCTGTAAATATTTTGGATATCATATGAGTAAATACGCTGCTATATTAGTTTTATTTTACTACAAACTGCCAAGCCAAGAATTCTTAATCTTCCTTCTTCACAACGGCATTTATTTCTTGAGAAATTTCTTCATCGGAACGGATTTCAGAAAATCAAAGGAATGTTTCTTTGCCCAGCGAAACTTTTGTATCTCTAATTTCTTCTCAAAGTCCGGAATATTGGGAATGATTTATACCGTAAATTAAAGTTGATAGCCACTAAATTTTTTTTACAATATCTCCCTTTCAACAGAAAAAGCGAACTTTTACTGGCTGAATGAAGAACCTATAATGGTTGCGCTTGTAATCATAGGTCATGGTCATCAATGTTGCGGTAACCGACAAGAAATATTGGCTGTACTCATTCGTTAATAACACAAATTTTTGGGGCGGTTATTACTGATGACTGGCTATGCTGCTGACCTCAGATGCACCGGCCAGTGCATTAAGTTTATTACTATTTCTTCTAAGTAGATTTGTCAGTAGATTAGACTATTATGGTGTCGGCGTCCATTGATCAATATGTCCATACGGTGTGTATCTATTTGGTCTATGTTAGCAACAGTTGACGTGGATTAAGCTAAAGCACCATATTATTTTATTATATTTACTCAATAATTATTATGACATTGGACTTTCATTGTTAAGTTGAGCTGCATATACACATCATATATAAATCATACATGCAAATTTATATAATGATGTAAATTACATACTTTTACATAATACATTTATCATCCCAATTGGTCGTTCATCAAGCCGTACACAATTTCATCATCATCATGCATCATCAAGCATCATAAACGTACGGCTGTTCATCAAGTCGTACGCAATTTCATCATCATCATGCATCATCAAGCAGCATAAACGTACGGCCGTTCATCAAGCCGTACGCAATTTCATCATCATCATGCATCATCATGCATCATCAAGCATCATAAACGTGCGGCCGTTCATCAAGCCGTACGCAATTTCATCATCATCATGCGTCATCAAACATCATAAACGTACGGCCGTTCATCAAGCCGTACGCAATTTCATCATCATCGTGCATCATAAAACATCATAAACGTGCGGCCGTTCATCAAGCCGTACGTTAGAGGCAAAATATTTTCCGCTGAAATGATAACAAAATATTCTTATTGTTTATGAGGAGCTGGATCACTTTTCTCATATCGTCTTCCTCGCCGTGAGAGCAGCGCGGTGATGAAAGGGGATGGCCGTGCATCGCATGCATGAAAATGCATGGGGAATTTCTGATGAATTATTTAGCATTGCACCATGACGGTCAAGAAAATCATACAACACATTGAAAAATTTACCGTACGCATCACTGATTGACATGAAAAAATGGTAGTTGTTTCAGCACTTTATTTTCGGTAGTGCGACCATGAATGAGAAAAAATGTCTCATAAATAACGAATAATAATTAAAAAAGAAAAATTCACACCATTCCGAAGATAAGCAAAAAACATTTCAAGATCATAACTTCACTTTCATTTCGTAATCTGTCTTCTATAGGAATTTAATCGGAAATACGATATGATAAAATTAAGGGTAAAATTTTTGATAAGTTATAAGTTACTAAGCTCAAGCAATTCTATGAAGCTACACAGAAATACAAGCAATTATCAAGGACAGGTAAACAGTGAGCGTTTCAAGATTAAATCATTTTGAAGCAAAAAACTTGCCGCACTGTAATCTTGTTGAGTAGCGACCTAACTTAAGAATTTAATTTCCTAAGGTGTAAACTTTCAACGAAATGAACAGCAATCGCGAAGACCGCAGCTTGCTGGACTGCTATGCGTTTTATTCTTTCAGTCTGACGGGCTTCTAAAGAACTGAATCTTCAAACACACTGAGATTGCACAATCTGTAATACATGCCATGTGATCCATACTATAAATAATAAAATATTGTATGAAAACGCTTCAAGTTTCTTGAGTAAAAGATGTGACCACTAGGAACACTCGGATGAAAGTTTAATCGCAAACCTTCATAATTTTTCTGACCAGAAAAAAGTTTGAGCTCGAGTTCCACGATCTATTGCATGTCTGAGACGCGAGAATATCAACCACGGAGACCTTGACTATTAAAAAAAATATAACTCAGTACTCACTGCAGTGAGTGTCAGAGAGAGCATTTTCTTGTCAACGAAAACGTGAAGTCACGGACGGACAGAGAGACGGACGGACGGACATGCCGAGCACAATATCGCCTTTTTCCCATAAATGAGAAAATGTGCTAAAAAGGCGTTTTTTCTTGTGAGATAGAATAGAATAGAATAGAATAGAAGTGTCGGCGTTGAAGAAATAGGCCCATTGCCTGTTGCCGATTTTCGTGACTTGATTCGCAAGGGATCCGGCCTTTGGAACCAGATCTTTCTATAGCTGACGATTGATTGAGATAGCTGCTGGACTTATTGCCTGCTCCGTAATTTGCTAGGCATTTTAAGACTGAACAAAGCTCTGTATAATTATAAGCAAGATGTGCAGTAGCTCTGTATAATTATAAGCAAGATGTGCAGTAGCTCTGCATAAACTGTTCACATTTCCAGTTCCCGAGTGAATTCATTCGATCTGCTCGCGGAAGTTACGTTTTTTTCGGAATTCATTATTTAAAAATCTAAGTCCTTCGAGCGTTGTTTTGTCACTATACTGATTGAAAGCTCTGTAAACATTTAATTTTGCAGTAGCACTTTAAACTTTTGTTCTAAAGTCAAGCCAAAGTTCAGTCCCAGTACTGTGAAATTAGCGATTGGGAGAGATTAAAATTAATTTTAATTCGTCATCGTTTACTATTTAGCTCAGATTTCATTTATTTTATAATGATTTCTGCTCAACTCCGGCATTAGAGTTCCATTTTAATACGACTAGCACTGATGCTCCCATGCCTGTTCTCTGCATGAGCTCGTTAATTGAAATAAAATCTTGGTAACGTCGAAGCCTCGCGCTTGCGGAATGTTGATGTAAAGAAAATACGTTACGCGGCTGAGAATACAGCTGTTGCTTACTCCACTCAATATTTATTCTGGAAATGTTATACTTTCGAATTTATCCATGAGCAAGATTAAATTTTTATTTGAGGAGGTCACACTTAATAACAAGGCCGCAACTGTCAAATCAGCAGGGGCCATATTTTCAATACTCGCTAAGTGAACGTAAGTACTTACGCTCTATTTTCTTGTTTGTGATTGGTGAATTTTGCTTGAAAGGCCGTCAATGATTGGCTGATGAACTTACGATCTCTTAACATTTTTTAAAGAATAGGCCTGGCAGGTCGATGGCTGTGTGTGTCGCTTGAAGGCGGAGTTACTTAAAGATTATGGCCGTTACATAGGGGGCCACAGGATGGCCGTTACATCGGTGGCCACAGGATGGCCGTTACATCGGTGGCTACAGGATGGCCGTTACATCGGTGGCCACAGGATGGCCGTTACATCGGTGGCCACAGGATGGCCGTTACATCGGTGGCCACAGGATGGCCGTTACATCGGTGGCCACAGGATGGCCGTACGTAAGCTACGGATGACCACCTGATAACAGAGTGTTATAGAGGTGCCCTGAGGGCCGTAGACCACCGGTCGATGAGGTGAGTTATCTGCCAGGAGGAGCTTGCTTTATTGACTTAGACGATGATGCTAAGCTACGAATTACGAGGCCGGGTCAGGGAGGAGCCGTGACTAGAAAGAAGATATAAGAAGAATAGTCGAGTTTATAAGATCAGTATTAAATTTCAGCCGAATAGTTCGAAATATTGCTGCGACACTAGCTTCACCAACTAACACTGGATACGGCCAGCAGTTGCCAGGAACTGGGCCAATACTTTCTAAACTCGCTAAGTTAACGTAAGTGCTTACGCTTATTTTCTTGTCTATGATTGGTGGATTTTGCTTGAAAAACCGTCAACGATTGGCTGATGAACTTACGATCTCTTAAATTTCTTTGAAAGTATAGGCCCTGGTCTGCAGTATTATTTCAGGACAAATATGTACGCTGGCATTTTCAGCCCGCACTGAAAGTTGGAATAATTTATTGAAAAGCCTGACGAATTGCGCTTTAAGAAGACGCACCTCACTCAGAGATCAGTGGGACACTTTATATAAATTACGAAATAATATAAAATAACATGCAGTGTAATTATTTAGAACTAAATTCGGCGAATAAGTTAGACAAAAACTGCTTGATAAACACACCGGCTCGAAATTCAGTCAGCTAAATGATGTTTAAAATAAAAATAATAAATTAAACTAATATTCACTGATTATAATTGCACGCCACTAAGTGCCTACTACTAAGCTTGCCGAGACGTTCTATATGAACCTAATTTTTGAAATCCCGAGCTGTTTATGTAAGCGAGTAATGTAATCAGTCTTTCCTCATAAATCACCCATTAAAAACACGGCGGTCAGATTGCGACGTTGGGCCATTGATCGCAAATCCCAGGCCACGGCTGATCAGGATCTACGTCCCGCAATCCTATTGTAGGCTCGACGGATTGCAGGACTTGACTTTTCCGAGGACAATCTCCGGAGGAGCGATGCTGACGGGGATGTAGAGGACAAAATGCCACCGTCCATTATGGCGTCACCAATAAAAAAGGTAATGACTTTGGATCAAGAGAGTGACTTCCATCCCAACTGAAAATATTATGTGACAAACAGATGGTCGGTTGATTTTGGGTGGTCTACGAGCATTAGTAATATTGCAGTAAGCATTAGTGATATATAAGTTGATTTATTTTAACGGGTGGCAAGGGTTTAGGTAATAATATTTCCACTTATTCCCCGGTATCTGAAGGATATACAGGGAATAATTATTACAAGAATAATCTTTATTGTTAATCTCCCCAGACCTCGTATTAGATATATCAGCTAAGAGAGCCACTGTCCAATAAATGGACGGTTCACGGTTTAGTCGCTGAAGCCAAATGCATTCTTCAAAATTAAATTATTTTTGTGCTATACAAAAGATGATAACTGGAAAATCTTAACTATTGCATATTAAAAAAAAAAAACTGAACAAGTTATAAAGGCGGCATGCAGTAATGTCGAGGAAAGTTAAATATTTTTTCTACTATGCGATTATCTAATTTCGTATATCAAGTAGAACTGAAGATACAGAACTGGTGTTGCAAGTCTTGTGTCAAAAAATTTAATTTACCACTTTTGCAGCCGCCTTTAATTGTCCCGCATCTGTTTCGGTCAAGTTCACGTTTTCAGTTGGCGGAAAAAAGACTGCAAGGCGCGCGTCAGACTCGAGTTTGTTTCAATTAGGCGCCTCAGTACATCCTAATTTGCCGAGGCGCTCATTTCTGACGGGAAATGCTGTGAATCTGCCAGGCGGCTAAGATGCTACACTGCATGGCTTGGAGCCCTTTATAACCTGGCTAAAGATTACCCTCACCAAAGGTAAATAAAATTGCATCTTTATTTGGACCAAATAAATTTTATCCGAGATGGGGACCCTGAGTTAAATGCAAGCTCCTGAAAAGTCCTGGATTTAAAGGTTCACAAAAATTTGCACGAATTCCTCCAGGACCTTGTCATGTGCTGGAGTTGGCAGTTGATGGGCAAATGTTTAGAAAGTTCCGGGAACACAGATTATCTGACATAATTTAATACAGTGAGTGCAGTCCACCTTGCTGAAATTTAAGAGCTTTCAATTTAAATCTTCGTACAATGACTTGGCCTGCCAATATATAATACAAAAGGTGTTAGGAAATTTTCCAATTCAGAGTCCGTATGTATGATTTCAAATGTTTTAAGAGTAATCACTCGCCATCCTGTATATACATTAAAGTTCTAAATGACGTTGCTCAGAAGCGAACACCACATCAACAGTGAGAAAACGAGTTCTAAGCAGTTCATTTTCATCTGATGAGCACACAAACGTAGAGAAATAAATGGAAATTTGCCGAATTTATTTAGTGGAATATAAAAGTCAAAACGTAAAACGCTGTTCATTTATCGCAGTTTGTATACGCCGTAAATGTTCGTCATTTCTGTGTTGAAAAAAATAAATTAGAGCATCTTCGAAGGACGGATACCCTTGCACCCCCCTAATGATCATCACTAAATGCAGCGCCCAACCTCCACATAACCGAGATTAGAATTATTTGCCTCGATTTTTGCCTTTCCAATATTTCTTTGTAAATTTACTGTATCGAGGAACTTGGTTTCGTTGCTATTTTCTGCTGAGGTTTCAAAGATTCGAAACATGAATCTCAAATTTATTGATCCTTCCATAACAAACTGCAGAATTGAAAAAATAAACAACCTAAATAATTTGGTAAATAATTGAATTTTTGATAGGAGAAGTTTGCAGCGAGAAGCAATGTATATCATTGATAATTTTTTCAGTAAATACGAGCATGATTTCACAACATTCTATAGGCGGCTAAATAGGCTCCACTGGAAACTGTGAGGGAAGTCTTATAAGAAATTCTGTTCTGTTTTAATTTAAGGAAGACTATGAAGATTAAGTTTGAATAGTTGTTAACTTCTAGGATAAGGAATTAAGAGTTAGGAGGGTGGAAAAGAGGTGACAGATTGTGCATTCTAGATTGCTGTATAATGTACAGCATAATATGTGCATTTTCTCTCTTGATTAACTTGATTTAATGCATGGAATGGGCCCCTAGTCCTGTTAATGCATGCTAATTCACTTCTTTGGTTGGACCCAACATTGCAAAGTCGTCTATGACGCATTATCACTTTGGCCTTATTGCTGGCCTAAAACCTTAACCTTAACCTTATTACTAATTAACCTATTTACTGAATTACTGCTGAGTTGGGCCAACCTATTACTAACCATTGCACATTGTAACTAAATCAAACCTCTGAATGGCATCTATGCCACTTCTAAATGGAGCCATCGCCATCGGCAATAATTTAGAAGGTTGGTTAAATCGATATTTGATCGCAATCAACTATACGAATATATATGACATATTGTTCAATTAATAAGCCCATTGTATTTTACTGTAATTCAAGAAGTTCTTTTTGTTACGTTACAGTATAACGACTATCATCACACGTCACCCATTCTGCGGGAACTTTGTCGTACTTAACGCCTCTTCTGTTTGCTGCTGCCGTATTTAGTATCGCAACTTCGCAAGGTTAATACTGGGAATCAAGTTCACTGTCAAATCATATGCCGATAAATTGGAGTACAGAATATGATCACATAAAGCATCCTTGAAACTAAGTTTATCAGTTAATTCAGACTGTATTCTTTCTCTGGTTGCAGTTGCTCCACTACTTCATCAGTTCTCAATTCTTTTGCCTTCGAAAACCTTCGAAGATTTATCCTGTGGATTCTCAAATAAAGTTTATCAGCGATTATATTCGTGTAAATTCCTTACATAATATTGCTTTCTCCCTGCTAGATAGCTGGTGTGATAAGATCCGTGAGGGGGACATTGTACTTATTTCATCTCCAATTAAACCTAGGCCCTTATGGCAAATGGGAAGGGTAACTAAGCTACTCACGGGAAAAGATGGTCGAACAAGATCAGTTGAATTAATACGTTCCGATCGTTCATCAGGTATTTACGCTATATCTCTTTTGTATCCTCTTGAATTGTCTTTGAGCACGGTTAAGTCCGATGCTCCTACTAATTCCATTGCTCAAGCTAACGACACTCCTGTTCTTCGCAGTGAGCCGAGGCCGCCTCGACGTGCTGCCGAACTTTGCCGCGAGCGCCTGCGCAACTGCAATTGAAAATTGCAATGCCGTCGCCCCGGAGTATATTAGAAATTTTACTGATTCATGTTCCATTTAATTAAAATTGTGATCCGTTTTACTGTAACGGAGACCTTAAAGATTAAGTTAGATTAAGTATCGATTTCGAGAGAAATTTTGAAGCATTAAGGGCTCAACTTTTGACTGGCTTATGTGATACGGAGGTGACTCAAATGGTGTTCTAGGCTACTGTATTGCCCGCAGTGACTAGAGTGCAATTCACTGCCTATCATCTTTTGAATTAATGCATGCTATGGGCCCTCTATCAAGTTAATGCATGCCACGTTACTATTTGGTTTGACCCAACTTTAAGACGTCTCTGACGCATTAATTAAACTTGGCAGTATTGCCGGCTTTCGAGCCTATTAACTTTACGCCCTGTGGCGCTTTAACCCTATTAATTTAGTCACGTTGGGTCTACAAAGTCATTTATTAATATACTAACCTATGCACTCAATTGCACTTGAAAACACCTACCTCTAAACGGCTTTCAAGCCACTTCTAAATTTACCCCAGCGGTAATAAATTAGAAGGTTAGTCTCGAAATATTTAAACTTAATTTTGCATAAATTGCTCAATATATCTTGATCCTCATAATGATAAATTGCATACGATATAATAGCACTTGCTGATCAATCTAATCTTGGTTTGTAACTGTCAATTTACAGTATAACCTCCTCCTCCGGTGTATTCTCATACGTCGCATCTCTTTTGCCGTATGCTTCGTGCCTCCAGTGCAGCCAGCGCGACATTTATAATTGTGCTGTACGCGTTATTTCATTTGAGGTTAGATTGGGAATATGTGTTCACTGTCAAGTCTTGTACCGCTAAATTGGAATTACTGAGCATAATTGATAAACTCTTTCTCAAGTTCCGGCATTTATTTAGCAAAGTCTCTTTTTCTACTTTCAGTTCCCTAAATTAAGTGCATCCACTGCAGTTCCTTTATTCTACTTCGCTGGAGCCGAAGTTTACCTTCTGGAGTTTCAATAAAATTGTTAGCCGTTATGCTTGTATAAATTCCTTACAGTCTCTATATGATTTAGATCCACTATATATCTATAATTGGTCATATGAATGTTCAGATTAATTCAGCGTCTTCCATTGTAATTTTTGCGAGCAAGTGTTGACTGCTGGTGTTGTGCATTGCCTTAAATATCTTGAAAAGACTTGGATTTACTAAAACCTTGTGACAGCATCAATGACTGCACATTGTTGAAAAATTTAAATTTGAGACAATTAGCGAGCATTTATTTTTACTGCTTATCTATTACCAGCTTTTTGCATTGTACGTAGTAGGTAACAAAACAAATAATGGCTTTCAAAAGGGAAAAAAATAGAACGACGAGAGATTTAAAGGCAAGAAAAGGCGAGAAAGGTGTGAAGTTTAAAGGCGGTAAAGTTGGAGTTCTCGCGTAAATTCCTGAGATGTCACTGCGAATGACCGAATGAAAGTCGAATTTGTATCAAGTATTTTCAAATCCAACGGTTAATAGAATTAGAAAGTCACATGTTCTTCACACAACAGACTTGACATGGAACTGAACACCAACTTGTGCATAGAAGCGTTTGATTCAGCCAGCAACTTTTGTGGCATTGGTTAAGATTTGCTGCAATATCGACTACACATAATAAGAACTGCTAATAATAAAGGTTACTTCATTTCAAATGAAATATTCAACTGCAATTTCTTTTATTCGGGTTCTCGACCTTTTCAATTTTACTTTTTGAATCAAGACCGTAATCGTATTTTTCTTTATTATCGAGAGAAATACTTCGTTTTATTTTATAAAATAATATTCAATATGAAAATCCCATGACCTTCAACGATTAGAATTAGCGTAGAGGCTCAGAGTTTCCATGGAGCCAAGGACCATTAAACGAAAGGTCCTCGCCTTATCCATCTCCTTACAAAGAGCTTCTGGGTACAATTAACCCTTTTCGAGGAGCATTTATGGGCTGGCAAGCCTTGCCTGAGGCTTTTTATGTGCTTTTAATGACAGCTCGAGGCTCCCGTGCACTCACAAACTTGTGCCAACTTCAGCTCCTCTAAATGAGATTCGCTGGCTTGGACCTCACAAAAAGTTTCCTCTTACGAATTCGAGAAGTGACGAGCGGCTCAATTCGAGTCGTACTAAAGGAACTACAAGTGAAACGAGAGGGAATTTGAGGTTAAAGTGTAATTTAAAGAGGGATGAGTGATGCTTACGAGCGTGGGGTGCGATTTGAAATAGAAGGACTCGTTTCTGAGAAGCAAGAAGCGATACTTAAAGCGACAAGAATCACTTCCCAAGACAGCATTTGACTCTCAATTGGACTACATATTGGTAATAAGTACAGCATGTATTCACATTTCATGCCAAAAAATTTCGAAAATACTGTCAAATTATCGGCCTTTTTAAGCTGAATGCAGCGTAAATAATTCTGGTAACAGTTTGTCAACGCGCGCTTCTGTGCAACGGACGGCGCCTTCCTTTACGACCCGAGAAACGGAGAGCAGCGAGCGATGACCAGCGAGACCGGCAAGTTTTTGAAAGGCAACCTGCTTGTAGGATTGCATTCCGTATCACCAATACGAGCAATGCCTTAAAATGGGTTGACAAAAAATCTCTTGAAAATCTTGACCGTAATTAATCCTCGTCGCATCGGAATTGATTCGAAAAATTTCGAGAATTCTTCAAAGGCCAAAGTTAATTCAAGGAAAGTATCTTAATGCTGAGTTTCATTGATCTGACTTGGCAACGGCTGCTCATCAGCGAGTATAATTTCCGATCTCTCTCATCCAGGGAAACAACGAATTTCCCTGGACAAGAGATCGTAGATAAGGAAAAGTCGTATGTCGATGTAAGGTATCGATGTGGACACAAACATACAAATCAAGTCTACGATGCGAACAGATTTATCTTGCGGTCAAGTCGTTCAATAAAATAACACCCTGACTTTTCACGTTCTAAATACTTTGCTGCAAATTCCAACATGCTCAATGCTCACAAGTTCAGTGCTTATAGATGCTCATTTCATTCTTTTGTGTATCTCTATTACTGCTGCTATAATTCTCTGGACAGCGTTTCTATAATTTGTTTATGATATGATCCATATTTACAAATCCAATCCACGCGCCCGTATTGAAAACGAATTTGATGCACAAAAATTCTATATAAAGCTAATTATTCCGGTGAACTGAACGAGAAATTCGATCGTTGGCCGATGGGTGATTATATCGCAGCCTCAACGTCATAAGAACTTGCTTATTTCACGACAATATTGTTGTCCAAAAAAATATTAAATGCTGAAAAATACACATCAGCATTTCCTTTGCTATAAAACGTATGGTAGAAAATAAGCATTTTAACTCTAAAAATCACTGACACGTATATAAAAATTGTTATGGCTTAACGTTGGCTTCCGACTCAGGAATATAAATGCAGCCTTTACTTATATCACTCAAAAAGAACTGGGTTCTGTACACGTGTCGAATTTGGTTCGCGGCAACAGAACCCATAGAAGAAAAACTGCATTCGTGTTTGCATCATTTTGCAGACTAGTCTGCCTTGTTGCCTGACTTGCCATGAGCTAAGTTTGGCGGACAAGCTTTGATAATAACACACAACCGACTCACAATAAAAACAACTGAGAATAGAATTCGTGTATATATTTGTCAGAGCCGAATCAAGAGCCATTCACGTATTGCAGATACTTATTTATTTTTCGCTTGTTTTAAACTTATGTGTAACCAGACGCCACGATAACTGTTTCGTAGAATATAAAAATAAGTATGCTGACTCACAGCTCAGTTCTACGTAAACACGTAAACAGACGGACGTTAACAGAAGTAAATCATTTAATAATATCACAAACAGCAGAGTAAACTGCACAAAAAAAAAACGATTAAAGTAAAAAAGTCACAAAAAACCGATTTAGGTACTCACTTTGCTGACTGGACAGCAAATAATATAAAAAAAAACGATTTTGGTACTCACTTTGCAGACTGGACAGTTAATAACATCATTAAAAAACAGATTTATGTACTCACTTTGAAGACTGGACAGCTAATAATTTCATAAAAAAGTAGATACTCACTTTGCACACTAGACAGCTAATAATATAAAAAAAAACAGATTTAGGTACTCATTTTGCACACTGGACAGCTAATAATATCACAAAAAAAAAACAGATTTATGTACTCACTTTGCAGACTGGACAGCTGCACGCCATTGTTCAAAGAGACCATGAGGACGATATTCACAACACCGATTATTCTGAAGGCGTCAACTCGTCGCGGCATCTCGTAGTCACTCGTCGGTGTTATTCTTCTCCCAAGGCGCTGTCATGTCAGCGAATATCGCGGCAAGTTTTCCAATCGAAACTCCGTTGTCCAGCGATTGGGTGGAGCTTGGGTTACAACAAGTCTACATTTTTTATCTTTATCTTGCTTCAAATATTATTTATTGTACTATTATTTCAAATATTAATACTTAAGCGACAAATTCGGGTGACAAATTCATTCTTTTTCAGCACACGTGAAGCCACCAACCGATGTTCAAAATTTTCTCGCATTCATTTCAGTACAAGAGAATTGTTTCAATTATCATTTAACGTAATTTAAACTTACAAAGCAAATCATAGTGTCTCGGGTGGCATTTTACTGTTCCTGTTCAATTGCCGAATCAGTTAAATAAATGCTCATGATATAATTTAATTGGTATTATTTCATAATTAACATTAGCAAGAAAGTCAACATGAAATATCACTCATACATAGGACTGGTCAGGCTCCGTATTGAAGATTCTAATTCGCCTTCAAATATAATCGAATGACTTCTACCGCATTGATTTCATTTGAAAAGTTCGAATAACTTTCAACAACAACTACTTTTCCAAAAACCAGCCTGAAGGTTCATGTTACTGAACTCACTGAACACGTAGTTAGGCATACAAAATACTGTAGATAGAGTGTAGTACACGGAATACAACTTATAGAGTACCTCTGTTGAGTATCACTTTTTGAGTACCGTCCGCTGAGTACCACATATAGAGTACCGTCCGCTAAGTACTGTGCTCAGAGTGACTCAATTGTTTTTGGATCGAAGAAAGAATAGTCTCCACTTCGGCACTAAAATCACGACCTGATGATTTGAAAATTTTCGACTCCGTTTTCTAAAATGTTTGTGAGAGGAAATTAGCTAAAGCATTTACTTCATTCTGTAGGTTATTCCAAAACTAGTAAAAATTTGATCACATTTTGAATAATAACTGATTTCTGTTCATGCAATTATTTCACTCAATGACTTAATGTTCTCTTAAAACCTTTTGTGTCACTGAACTAGCATCTGAAACCTCTGGAATAAAGAAAAATGTTAAATATATCATTCGAGAGATTGTTATTTCTTAGAAGTATATCGTTATTCAAGCCAATTTGAAAGCAATAAGAAAATCAAACATCAAACGTACTGACGCTTGGGTTACAAATAACTATGAATTTTCGTTTATTCAAACTAATATTACACCTACGTATTACCAAGTAAAGATTGTAGCGAAGTATTTATTGGAGCGTGAAATAAATTGAAAAATCTAAAAACTTAAAAAAATGTAACTTTAGAGTTTTGCACAGGTTCACTTGTGAGATTTCCTGTTAAATTTTTCCATTAACTAGTGGTCATTCGTCTTCAGGTTAGCGAAAAAATTCCATAAATTTGCACTTAAATTTGACACCAACTTTACTAATTAATGCATAATTCGCCATATAAATGATTGCATCTGAATGTCGGACCAGTTTGTAGACTTTCAAATAAAGATATTTTAGTTCTACTTGAACGTTCAAAACTAATATCCTACAGGATCCTCCCGCGCTTAGCCCTGGCTGGTAATATCCTACAGGATCCTCCCGCGCTTAGCCCTGGCTGGTAATATCCTACAGGATCCTCCCGCGCTCAGCCCTGGCTGGTAATATCCTACAGGATCCTCCCACGCTCAGCCCTGGCCGGTAATATCCTACAGGATCCTCCCACGCTCAGCCCTGGCTGGTAAAATCCTACAGGATTCTCCCGCGCTTAGCCCTGGCCGGTAATATCCTACAGGATACCCCCAGCGTTGGTGGCGAAGGCGCTTGCAGGTTGGGGGCTTCTTGCCTTGACGGAATGGCCACTGCATCTGGAAAATAGACAATAATGCGAAGTTGAGCTACAATGTGCTGTGTTAGAGCAACAATTTAGCAATTATAATGCTTTCTATTAATTATAATAATATTATAATTAATTTCAATAATTAAATTCTCGGTTACTGTTTATTATAATCCGTTTGAACAGTCTGAGCTCTAATTTGGAGTACCAGGATCGAAATGAATTAAATTAAGATCTGATTTATTCAGAGTTACAAAGCAATATGCAGGCTTGAATAGCGTGCTTCAATAAAAATTTTACTTTATTTGGCTTAAAAGATTCAACTTTTATCATCAATTATTTATAACATAGGATTTTTCTGAGTCGAACATTTATTTAACAACATATTTCAATGCAGAATTTCGCGATCGCTCCCTAGAAATTATCTTCAATGCAGCATTTGATCAAGCCATGCCCTGGGCTTACAAGCGCAGCAACACAGGCGTTACAAGGCCGGGATTAAATGTTCATCTCGGCCTCGCAGGCCAACCTTCTCCGCCTCTACTGTTTAAAAACTGTTTAATAACTGCTAACTGTAAAATAACTGTTTAATAACTGTTAACAGCCTCTACTGTAATAATAAGGATCTATTTTCCTAGCGCTGTTGTCGTAGGTAGAGTTGTAGCCCACAAATTCGGTTATCAGGTGGAACATTAAAATACTTTATTACACTCATAATCACTAAAAATTGGGACATATTTATTCAAAAGAACATAGCACGGTCTTTTCCAGAGACTTGATAACGGGCAATGGTAAACTTTCCGTTCAGTGGGAGGCGTTTTATACGACACGTAACGCTGCCTGCAAGTCTACGTTTATACTGCCAGTTCTTTCCTATCCGCAAAACCCTAATCACAATTTCAGCAGTCACTAAAATATTCCTCAAATTATATCACTCATTAATAATATATTTAAACACACATAAATACATGAATATTAAAATATTCTTCAAACCAAAGCTTCTAGAATATATATTCCCATACAGATTTAAGGCATATCTCCTCACTGCAGCGAGACCCCTGCATCTCACTGCACCACTACTCAGTCTCTGGACTGAAGGGAGATGTGCTGCAACATGGATGAAATGATTTATTGGATGGAAGAAAAGAGTGGATGACTTATCGGATGGAAGAAAAGTGTGAATGACTTATTGGATGAATGATAAGTGTGGAAGACTTATTGCATCAATGCCATGTGTGGATGAAATGATTTATTTCATCCACGCTGCAGAGATTATCTATATGCTACTACTGCATTCAATCTAGAGCTTTCAATTCATCTAGGGCCTTCTTGTGGCATTCTTTGTGATGCGTATGTACTTGTTAGCTTTACACTCTGATTAATTTGACTGTTCTAATAAGTCGAACAATTCTTCATTTATATACATGCTTCTACTGTTGTTGGCGACATTCTAATAGAAATTCACAATTAAATATTTCATAATTTACGTCGACTATAAGGACCGATAAGATCATATATTTTTCCTCAGCAGTGGAGTCCATTTACACTTAGCAATCCATATGAGTTCCAATTTCATTATATCCCCAAGACACCTATAGTTTGTCCAGCATATATTATGATATATAATGTACATGAAGGCAGGTCCTGTAGTGAGCAGACGTCGTTCGCAAGCTATCACGACACCACTGATTATTGGTCAATATTGAGAGTAACGCTTCCAGTACAGGGATTCACATAATATTTCTGTGTCTTGTGAACAAAAATTTGGAATTATATATAAAAAATATTTTTCTGATCCTTAGCTTGCAATTAGTTTTACACGTCTTTTGTTCGTAGTTTATAACTTCTTTAAAGTCAGTTGACGGTTTGTAGTGTTAAAGTTCGTCATTACGAAGTTGTTTTTTCGTCATGCGTTTATGCGTCGACCGGATATTATATCGTAAATATATTACGATAGAATGACTTTATCTGAAATACAGATGTCTGAAGTTGCAATATACGCAACTTCTTTTAATTTGCTTGTTTTTGTATATAAATAAGGCCATTAGATCAAAAGAGTGTGAACCTTTTTTAGTATTTCATCACCATTTCTCGCGCAACACCACCTCTCATTACGAAAATCACCTTCTCTTGGTAATATTGCCACCGCACCGTCAGCGCAGAATGTTTACTTCACTCGGAGCGCTCGGCGACGGCGAAGAAATCTGCTGGTGATTGCCGGCGCTCGGTTTCTGCGGCGCCGGAGAATGGCTGCGTGATTGCCGGCGCTCGGTTTCTGCGGCGCCGGAGAATGGCTGCGTGATTGAGAATGGCAGCGTGATTGCCGGCGCTCGGTTTCTGCGGCGCCGAAGAATGGCTGCGTGATTGCCGGCGCTCGGTTTCTGCGGCGCCGGAGAATGGCTGCGTGATTGTCGGCGCTCGGTTACTGCGGCGGCGGAGAATGGCAGCGTGATTGCCGGCGCTCGGTTTCTGCGGTGCCGGAGAATGGCTGCGTGATTGCTTCTGCTGCGGAGCGCGAGAAGCGCAGGCAATAAATTGGCGCCTTCAATGCGCGGCAAAAGCGAGGCATGCGAACTGCCTGGAGTGTGGCATGCGAGCTGCCTGGAGTGTGGCATGCGAACTGCCTGGAGTGTGGCATGCGAGCTGCGCTGCCTAGAGTGTGGCACGCGAGCTGCCCGGAGTGTGGCATGCGAGCTGCGCTGCCTAGAGTGTGGCACGCGAGCTGCCCGGAGTGTGGCATGCGTGCTGCGCTAGCTGCCTGGAGTGTGGCATGCGAGCTGCCTGGAGTGTGGCATGCGTGTACATGCTAGAACATGGAGTGTGGCATGCGTGTACATGCTGGAACATGGAGTGTGGCATGCGTGTACATGCTGGAACATGGAGTGTGGCATGCGTGTACATGCTGGAACATGGAGAGAAATGGTAGAAAAATGCCAGGCATGCGCGTGTGTCGTTGTGTTCCAAGTTTCGTTCAAAAGTAAAAAGTATACAAGTTTTTTCTTCAAATTGCTTGAGGAGCTTGGTGGAAAATTAGCAAATGCATTCTTCGAAGTTAGGAAGGAAAATCTTCCATAATTAATCGTCTATCGGGTGCATCTTTTCCGCATCGTGGAATTTTAATTTCGTAAATTGAATATAAAATATGAAGATGTTGGCATGGCATTTTTTTGTTTGAAACTCGAAATTCTCGAATGAAGGGAAACTTGTTCTGGTGAAGCAAAGGCTACGACCGACTCGGAACGAGTTTTTTTTTAAATATAAAAGTAGTGCTATATTGCAATAATATTGCGATAATTTTTACACTCAGCTCTGGAATAACATGCAGAGTTCAGTGAAAACCGAGTGATAACAATCAGCAAACGTTCAGGCGAAGATAAGTTCATTGTTGGTATATTTCCTTCTTATAAGATTGAGAGTTCGAAAGAAAGTTCTCGACATATTCGCATATAGAACAATACAAAGAAAATAATGGCTGTTTCGAATTATGTAATGCAAGCCCTGTGTTGATTAATTTGAATAGAAAGAATCATCTGTAAATTAATTTCTACTCTTAACTCCTATGGTATATAAATATCCAAGGTTAAGTGTCCTTTTTATAACCTCTCCATGGCCTAATAATTAGGGTCCAAACCCAGGAAAAATTCCCCATTCCTTTCTCCCACATTATAGCTCGATGAGAGGCTTAACTTGCGGCTGTAAAAATTCTTCAAACTCTGCTCCCTCAACTTGGAGCTTTGATAAAGAAGAAACTTTTGACTTGAGTTCAGAGAGAAGCGCAACTTAGAATGCTGCTGATTACCTCGGGGTAAAAAGCCAGAAGAACGGCCATATGATGAAGAACGATGCTTATAATCTAGGGATGTTTCCCTAGAAAAGAAATCGTACATTATGAGTGGCGAGAAAAATAAATTCGGTGTCCTCTATGAGCCCACAATGTTTGCTACTCGATATCATGTCTGCTGCCATACCGTCGACAGCGGATTTTCTTTGTCATTTCCGAAGTTCTTGCTTCCATTTCATACGCCTTCTAACTTCAAGTGAAAATAGAGATAATTTTTAATGTCAAAATTCAGTTCAGACAATTGAAAGGGAAGCGAGGAAAACAATTGAAAGGGAAGCGAGGAAATGCGTTCACATGAGTAGACAGAAATTAATGCAAGTGAGGCGGAATGTTTCAAATAATACTTAGTAAAATAAATAATAAATTTCAATTATAAATAATTAACAATTTTTATTTAAAGAGAGTTCACAAGTAAATTTCAGTTTCATTGGCACAAGGAACGCGACTGAATTTCGTAGAACTTCGCCCTTTTTATTTTAATGAAGTGGCGACGGAGGTACTTATATATGCCTCTGGCTGGTTGAAGCTCGTAACAAAAAATGCGATTAATAACGACTTAATCGCAGTATGAACACTTTAAATAACAAAAACGTCCAAGCCAAATTGGTGTTCAATGATGTATACAAAGTTAAATTTTACCTTCTCTTTCATGAACTAAAGTAGGAGGAACTTTGCACCATCTGAGTATTACTACCGCTCCGTTTGCTGTACTGGCTACCACGCGTCGGCCAACGAGAGTACAAACGATAATATTATTAAATTTTTAGTAAAAAATCCATTTAACAAAATATTGTAGAAAACAATAGGTCCTTTCCTCGCCTAGGATGTTATTTACCTTGCTACTGCAAAAAAAGATACAAGTGCCGTTTCAACACAAGTCCACGGCGGGGCTTCAACTTAAATTGAGTTGACGGCTTCACAGAACTCCTGAAAATTGACGGTCGCAGCGGACGACGCAACCAAGTATTTCGGCTGAGTCAACTTGAACGGGCAGACGACTCTAAGAAGACGGCTGAGTCAAGGGAGCTCTGTACGGGTAATTCAGTGATGTAGCTTTGGCAAACTTGAACGGGCAGGCGACTCGACTAAGAAGATAGTCTTTGCAAATACGAAAGGATTACTGTAGCACGCAAGCCATAAGAATTATTGATCTTTTCGCTAATGAATAGAAAACCTGTCGCGAATTAAACTTACATTCAGACGCTGTGTGAAAATAACGTTAGATGATTATTCAAGCTTTTGAATGAATTCTATAGGCTTGAATACCCACTCCACTCTTAATAAACCCTTAGAACCGTGCCCATCTAAACCTCGTAACCTGTGAGCGCTTTAATTTCGTGTTTACATAAATGGGTCTGTAATATGTGCGGTATTATGAGGTACTACTCGCTCAGTGATTAAGCGAGAAAATCATATGAATCTACAGCGGTAATACTTCAAGTGTGGCGCTCTTCCGTGCATGGGACCTTTAGTATAATGGTGAACCTTCTTCCTATTTGACAAGAGACGTACACATGTCGATGTGGTGAACTGAACTAACATATGAATGAAACTATTGTAGAAATTTGATTTATTGCAGTTATTACAATACTCAGACATAGCAAATGCTATTATTCGATGCCTCGGAACGAATGCTTCTGTTACTGTACGCAAATTTTACTGATTAAATTTTAACAGAGTTTAAATTCACAATTTAAATCCAAATGATGTACCAAACTCAAGACTTAATTATTGCATTCTAAAATATTGATGAGCATGATATAATATCATGTCTCAATTGCGAGAAAATTTTTTGGAAGAAGAAGAACCTACAGCCTGTTATTGATTTGCCGCGCCTTGGCAATGATCCGGTCAATTAATTTCTTGGTCAAATTATTCATAGGAATTGCCAGCGCTTTTCGGCTTGCGGCAGAATATGAAACTTCTGAGTACACATTTTTAGGATTTGCTTTCTTCACCAGTCTGAAAATGCGATCACATGTTTTATTTCTTAATTCTATAAATGGTTACCGAAGCAGGTTTAGATTTTTGGAAATTTTCATGGAATTTTCCTTATTAAACACTATATTTGGACTACCAAGAAGGTTATCTTAGCTATTCTGTGACACTGAACAGCTGACTCATCTTGACAATTGAAGACCTATAATACCAATGAATTTTGCACCCAGGCACACAGTGCTTTATTAAATAATAACGAGCAAGAAAAACATCCATCTAATTCTTGCGTAAGCTATGTGATAAAACTTATTAGTTGTAGTTTTATGGATTCGAATAATTGTTATTTTACGTTGATGAGCTATGCAATCACTATATATGAATATATTATCAGTATTTATCTAAATATCAGTTAATCATTTCATGAATCCTAAAGCGTTCTGAATCCTGTATGAAACCGATATTCAAATCGAACTCTGAAATTGTAACATAGAAGATGTCTCGCCCACAAGAATTGGAATGTAGAGAGATGTCTCAGTAAATAGCATTCGATTCAATGCATTACCATAGAGTTTAGATCTCTACTTTCTTTGAATCCTTTGATTCGACAACATATTTTTTTCATTCCATGAAAAGTTAAATCCAAAAGTATAAAATACGAATGAGGAATTAACTAATAAATTCAACTGTGTTGATTTAGTTAGCATAGTTGTAGGTGTACTTAGTGGGAGAAAAAAGGATTAAGTACCAACAATAGTTAGAGAATCGGAATCACGCATCAGGCTACTGAAGTAATTATGAGGTACCAATGAAAAACGTTGACTGCAAAGTTGATTACCATGATTCAAACATTTCAAGAATTTGAGATACACTAACAATTAAAAAATTTAATAATATATTATTAATTTTAAAAAATGAGTCTCTGATGATTTAATTTATTTTTAATTAAAAAATCGTCTTTCATCTTAAGAAATGAGTCTTTGCAGTTACATTAGCACACATTTCTATTTGATTAACAATTTGTTTTAAAGAATTTATATAGAAAACAGCGCTGCATACACAAAATGGAATGCTTTTGAGCTGGTTCCAGGTCTTGCCAACTTATACGAACTTTACAGATGCAGATACTTTGCAAAATATCAGCAACAAGAAATTAAAAAGAAGCAAATCTAAAATACTTGACTGCTCTAATGTTTCTAAGGTTATGGTGCATATTTAAATTAATTTGAAAATTTTGGCTGCTTTTTCGATGCATAATTAATCAATTAACGAAGTACGTAATTGAAATTTACTGATACCAAAGTCGGAGAACTTTGGGTGTGTTCATCAAATTTCTGACCAGGCGTTATTTGTTCCTACGGAAAGCGAGCTGTAATGACTTTCGCGAATCAATTTTGAGATCTACATTCGCTAATGAAATTTCTTATGAAGTTTTCCGAGACAATCAAATTATAATTCTCAAGTTCACAGGTGCCAAGTTTAGACAACTTGTCTTTTAATCGATTGGAACTTCACGTCATCTTGGCAAATCGAAAAAAATAAAGTTCTAGGAAGTCCAGTTAAAGTTGAAGAAAAGCTGTCCAAGTGCCGCTGTACAATTGTGCCGTCGAGCGATGAAACCAACTCCTGCACCCAACAGGTTTGACGTTTGAGGAGATGAGTCTGAAAAGTTGAGTTCGAAAAGGTAAGAATTTGAAAAGTTATGAATTTGAAAAGTTATGAATTTGAAAGTTATGAGTTTGATTGGTACTTTCATAATTTACTACTGGCTGAGGTCGCAGCCTCAATTATCACGGACGACCAAGTTCGACTTCACAGCAGAAAAAATTAATGATCCTGAAAACCAGCGATCCTGAAAATTTCGGTTACCAGTTCCGAATTCGGCTTTTAGATTTTAATGTGAGCAACATGAAAACTCACCAAACTAAATTTGGACAATTTGGTTGAACTTTCACGTCGAATTTGAAAAGATATTTATAATAATTCTTCTTCATAAATAGCTGAACTGACGCTCGTGTAGTGTTGTACAGCGGCAAAACCGAGCAAAGTACGAATCTTTGAAATCAACGTTTCCTTATGTTTTATGCAGTGTCTATTTCTATCGTCAAAATAGCAATTTCCGATCAACATTCACAATTTACTCACATATATGCCATGAAATAAGAATAATTATACATTGAATGTTCAATTTACCTTTCCATATTTTGTAGTCGGCAACATAAGTTTCTTAACGTATGCGGGGACAACGGACGAGCCAAATTCTTCTCATTTATGTCTGTCAATCACCAGCAAGCGTCCATATCACATGTCAATAATTCAATCTTTGTGTAGTCATTCATATGCCTGTTACTACTTCAATGTCCGCCATGTGTAAATAAACCATTCTAAACCATCGCCGACTTATAGAACCTGGGTTTATTCCATTATATAGCCAGCCCTAGCTATACCATCCGCCACAGCAATTGCCCTGTCGGCAGCTCATCAGCTTCTGTCGAACGTAAGTCTAATCCGCGCAGCCACTTCGACTGAAATTTTTTGCTCAAGAAAATGGCTTTATCAGAAAATAATTGGGTCCGATAATCTTTTTTCTCAATAATATAGTTTATAAATCGGACAAATGGTCTTGAACTTATTTCTTGCACAATTGTTATTATGGGTACAATTCCTTTGCGGGCCTGATAATGATAAAAATTAATCTTGATTTAGGATTATCAATCATAAACTATATCTCATACAATTTTTCAACACTTTTTCAATAAAATTGAACTCGGATTTCAACAAGAATTTGAGAAAGTCACTCGTGTAAGTTTAGTTCGTTATACGGAACAATCAGGTCGGTATTGCTCGGTATTGAATATATTAATCCCAAGAGTTTCCACAGGATCCAATTCAACGCCTCATTCATGACAACATAAGAAGAAATACGTTGTATTTTCAATATTGGTTCTCGACTAAAGACGCGACAATCACATTATTTTAATAATGTTCACCATATAACAAATGCAAGATCTTGCTGGAAACCCGTTTTGAAAGTCATTGTAAAAACAATGTAATTGTAAAGGTCTAAACTATTTCTTGAGCACATCATCTACCAAATTCTTGTTCAAAAAATTCCGTATAAGTATTCGTCTTTCTCAACAGAAAGAATTATCGAACTGTTTTTTAGAATCTAGCACAAAAGTTCAGAAATAGAATCTAGTACAAACTGACAGTGTGCCTATAAAATCCTGCGCTTCTTAATAAACTCCCCGTGAAATAATTATAATAAAAATTATCATAAAAAATAAATAATGAATAATAATCTCCGTGAGAAACGTGAATGCAGCAAATATTGAATGCAGCAGAAACGTGAATGCAGCAAATATTGATTACATATTATGGATATTTAATATATAACAAATTTATATGTACACTGATACTGACAGTTCTGTATCACGACAGACGTGATAAAAAAATTTAACTTAGTACTCACTGCAGTGGATGACAGAGAGCGCATTTCCTCGTCGACGAAAACGTGAAATCACGAACAGACAGACGGACAGACGGACCGACAGACGGACATGGCGAGCACAATAGCACCTTTTTTCCGTAAATGAGAAAATGCGCTAAAAAGACTGCGCGCTTTATCTAAAATAAATATTTTGATCTCGAGGAGCAAACATCTGATAAGCGAAATATCAGCTCAACACATTAGATGCATTAAACATATGCAATTCCTGTTGAAATCTTTCCCCTCTAAGCAAGAATTTGTAAATTTAACTTGACGCAGAATTTCTTTATTACCATAGACGATGAGGGAACAATCCATGAATAACGAGGTGCTCTAGTCCCTTCTTTCAATTTTTCGCAGATAATGTCTAATTTGCGCTTCAATTTCTGCTTATACAGCAACTTGAATAAAGAGATCTTTCTTTCTCAAATGGAAGGAGCTAAATGAGCTTCGCAATCGAGTGAAATTCCCGTAAGCCATTGGAATGGACCTGGACGAGGAGGTCCGTAGAGTTTCAAGAAGAGCTCTCATTAAAAGACATCGGTCGAGCTAGGGACGGTAAAAAATTTCGGCTTGGTATTTTATATCTTACGCGGTGTACAGTACACGATGAATGACTAGGAGCCCAGCAATATGAAGTCAATGCCTACGAGCATAAGGGCATAGACTATAGTAATGAATTCGAGTCCTGTAGTTCAGAGTTTATGAGTACGAGTCCTGTAATACGGATTAATGAGTATGAGTCTTGTAGTTCAGAGTCTATACGTAGGAGTCCTATAATACAGAGTCATGAGTATGAGTCTTGTAGTTCAGAGTCTATGAGCACGAGTCCTGTAATACAGAGTCATGAGTATGAGTCCTGTAGTTTAGAGTCTATGGGTACGAGTCCTGTAATACAGAGTCATGAGTATGAGTCCTGTAGTTTAGAGTCTATGAGTACGAGTCCTGTAATACGGAGTCATGAGTATGAGTCTTGTAGTTCAGAGTCTATGAGTACGAGTCCTGTAATACGGAGTAATGAGTATGAGTCTTGTAGTTCAGAGTCTATACGTAGGAGTCCTTTAATACAGAGTCATGAGTATNTCCATCTCTCCATGTTACTCACTGCTCCTCCATCTCTCCATGTTACTCACTGCTCCTCCATCTCTCCATGTTACTCACTGCTCCTCCATCTCTCCATGTTACTCACTGCTCCAGATGGTCCATCTCACTGCTCAATGGACCATCTCCGTCGTCGGGCGACCTGCGCGATTGAATTCCTCGAGGCAAAATGAGTCTCATTTTGATCCAGTTTCTCCCAGCGGGCGCTGCTTGTTCCAAAGCGAGACTAAGCTGATGAAGATATCGCGCATGTGCGTTGTGTTGTAAACTGGTCCAATTTTCACTACCATATGACCAAAATCAAATAAATTAAATGAAGTTAAGTTTCACGTTTAAGGCGATCATACTGTCACTCGTAGATGTGAAATGTTTATAGAGAATTGATTGACAAATTCCAGTCACAAAAGTTTTAAAACACCGTGCATATTAGGTTAGGATGAGAAGAATGGGACTGATCTTTGCGCAAGGAAAGAATTTTGTAGTCGATTAGTCTTCTCGAATAAACTTCTATTATAAGTCATCCACTCGAAGCATTCATGACTCATGTTTCTAATGTTAGGCATAAAAAAATCTAGCTTAGTCATCTCTCAAGTCCAGGTCCGCAGAGATCGATGATTCTAGCATTGCTCTCCATTAAAATAATATTTGAAGAACATCAGAATAACCAACCGGGCAGCGTGACTTGCTAAGCCGATGGGCAGCATCGGATATCGCTGAAGACAATTCCGAGAATGGAAGGATAAGCACAAGCGTTGTAAGTAAATTAACCAAGGATCGAATGCATGAAAAACATCGCAGTTGCAGCTGTATGGTAACAGACTTCAGATGATTTGTTGCAGGATATTACTCGTGCTGGAAGATATATTCGAGAAGAGTATATTATATATCGTAGAATATATTACTAAATATTATATACTCTCTCGAAATATACTAGTCTCGAAAATATATGCGAGAGAGAGTATTATTCATTGCTGCCTAATTTGCCTATCCACAACATTGAATTGACAATTCCTCTCGCAATTGCAAGCACATTAGGACTGGCAAATCCGGAATTTAATTAATATATTGAATACACTCGTGATAGTTACACTGAATTAGGGAATAATGTTCGTCTTTTGCGTGAAAATTCAGGCAAATTTGATAATGAATTCATTCATATGTTATATTTCGAAAGCTTCGCTAAAACAGATCTTATTATTTTGACCGCATTCATCACATCAAGATTATTAATCCAATATCAGCAAATTTTAAATTCATGCAGAAGACTTCAGCATACTTCGAGTTAAAATTTCAAAATCCCAAATTATTCGAGCACTGTGAAAATAATTATAGAAGCTGAATTTTTATGGCAATCTTAAAACTAATTTTCAACTGTGTAATTAAAAGAAAGGAATCAATAAGATTGCAAAAATTGTTCTATTCCGATTTATAATAATTTTCTTTCGACAAAACAGCGTTACAAATACATATAATTGAATTCATATAGATCATTTAAAACTCTATTGAAGATAAAATTAATTTTCCGGACAGAATTGCCAAACATGAACATGTATTTCGAAATTAGAAATCATGTACTTCTTTAAGCGTAAATTTATCTTCATTTTTTTTTATTAGTCACTCAATCACTTTTGAGGGAATAATGCTATCGTTATTTGAACAAAGATGTAGCTGGAATTTATTCGTGGTAGACAATTGGAGAATCAAGATCAAAGGAAACTTGGAATCGCCATCACCTTTCAGCGGGAACAAGAATAGAGCCTCGAGTGAAGACAAAGATGTCTGCACCGACAGTTCCTGACACGAGTAGAGGGAGAATTATACTCCATATTTTACAAAAAATTTTTGAGATATTCAGGGTGAGCAAATTCCATAGTTTACTTTCGATTTTTTAATTATTTATAATGTAAAATCTGGAACATGTTTCTTAAAAAGTGGCCTGTTTGAGCATTTTGATTACATTCGCTCTACAAAAACAGTGGCTATTCGAGCGCGTATCCACAATAACTGCAGCCGAGTCTTAATATTTAGTATGAATTACCACTTTAATATGAATTACCCTTTCCTTCAAACAAAGAAAGTGTAGTTAAGTGAAAACTTTAATTCAAATTTTAGGTGAAAGGGCCAATATGCATTAGAATTATTTTAGATTGAATATTCGCAACGAGACAGGGATAACGAAATTCTGAAATCTCATGGATTATTTGTCCCGAATAACACCGGGTTACAATGACAGTTATTTATGCACGTGTAAGGTCCTTTACCGAAATTAGGGAAAAAATTAAATTAGTGCATGGCAGCTAAAATTTGGATTTTGGATGTAGAAGACAGATTGCATAATGATTGCACCGCACTTGCTACACTTTCGACTGAGGCCTTTGAACTGAGGCCAAGATCGTAATATCAGTTTATGCATTAAGAACTTCATTATAAATCTCTAATTCAATTGGACTTACCTTAGAACGTGGAGCACCGTTAACAGGCGTGCTGAGATTTAACGGCCGCTATTTACTGCAACGGCCAATATTGCCGGTTGCAATGAGAAACACAAGCGCAAGTGGAAGTCCAAGGTAAATAAAAGTTCCGAACTTGGAAAACCGTACTGGCATATTGGGTATTTCAAGTTACTATCTATTGGGTATTTCAAGTTAATTCAGTTCACACAGCGCTTTTCAGTACCGAAGTTTCTGTTGCGCAGATTCGAAATCTAGTCGACTGATAAAAAATTAGAAAAAATGAAACTCACGAGAACATGTCTGCAATACTTTAATTAGGATTATTTTCAAAGCACATTCCTGGATCACATTACATCAAATTATAAAGTAAGACTAGCTCGCGTAAATGGCAAGATGAATTGTCACAGTCCGCATCTGAAAGAGATAATCGCATATACGTCTCTTATTGCTTCATTGTTGAATGTCACTTATTACTGTTGAAATATGTCACTTATTACTTAATTCGAAAGTATGCCTCTATTTACTTCATTATTGTTCATTAATGAGCGTTGCTGATGTTGAAAGCTTCTATCTCATTAATTAGTGGTAAAGAGTGTTTCATTCCTATTCATGGGAGCTTCGCAGCACAAAGTCTATTATTTTATTCAGTGCATTTGTCAGAGCCTTTTTGATGACGACACTTTTTGCGCCATCAATAGCACATTATTGATGCGTTGAATGAATCATTATTTCTTACAATGACACGACACATTCATTACGTTCTAGAGTAACGAGACGGCAGCGTGCAGCGTTCATTAGCCCGTATTACTGATAAGATGGTAGCGTGCAGCGTTCATTAGCCCGTATTACTGATGAGACGGTAGCGTGCAGCGTTCATTAGCCCGTATTACTGATAAGATGGTAGCGTGCAGCGTTCATTAGCCCGTATTACTGATGAGACGGTAGCGTGCAGCGTTCATTAGCCCGTATTACTGATAAGATGGTAGCGTGCAGCGTTCATTAGCCCGTATTACTGATGAGACGGTAGCGTGCAGCGTTGATTAGCCCGTATTACTGATGAGACGGTAGCGTGCAGCATTCATTTGTCCGTATTATGATGAGACGGTAGCGTGCAGCGTTCATTAGTCCGTATTACTGATGAGACGGTAGCGTGCATCGTTCATTAGCCCGTATTACTGATGAGACGGTAGCGTGCAGCGTTCATTAGCCCGTATTACTGATGAGACGGTAGAGTGCAGATAACTGCTGACGTATCAGATGACACGTCACTGCTGACGTATCAGATAACACGTCACTGCTGACGTATCAGATAACACGTCACTACCTAGCGTTCGTAAGTCAACATTCGTTTGCCATGATTGGTATTTCGATTCCTGGGCTTACGAATGGCGAGCTTGTGTTTTCAGTTTTTCATATAAGCATTATTGTTTCAAATTTATCTGATAGTTGATATAATAGAGTATGTATATTTCTATTACATTCCAGCAGGTGAACGGGTTAGATAATAAAAATAAATAGATAAAATACTTAATTATTTGAATCGTTTCATGTAGACATTCATTGGCCTGCTTATTTGATGAATAATTATGGCTCGGATAACTAATTTATGCGTTCATCTTATTTTATGTAATTCGAAAGCTGTAATTTATGCATGAGATCAGCACTAGAAAATTTATAACGCGTATACACTGAATTTTTGAGATGTGTTATTTAGAACAGCGCAATTGTTTCAAAACAATAAAAAATACATCGAATTAAATAAAATTCTCTTCTTTACTCAATCTAGGAATGTAATACGGTAAAAGAATTCCCAATTTAAGTCTAGGGTGCCCTTTATTACCGCACGAAGCCACTATAAGAGGTTAGTACGAGCTTACATTATTACCGGGACTCTCATTGACCCCAGAGCCTGCCTTCATGTTCAGAGAGACGGTTTGGTGCTATAATTGTGGGCTGACCAGACGGCAATTGTCTGCAGGTAATTGCACCTGCAGACGCTGCAGGAGCTATTATCTGCAGGTAATTGCACCTGCAGACGCTGCAGGAGCTATTATCTGCAGGTAATTGCACCTGCAGACGCTGCAGGAGCTATTATCTGCAGGTAATTGCACCTGCAGACGCTGCAAGAGCTATTATCTGTAGGTAATAGTTCCTGCAGACTCTGTAGGAGCTAATATCTGCAGGTAATTGCTCCTGCAGACGCTGCAAGAGCGATTGAAAATCGTTGTAAGTTCAAATAAACACAACACTGCCTCGACACTCTGGCTCCACTTTACTCAAGCTACCGAGTCGAAAATACATATAAGGCGAATCGGTTACATCTAAGCTTATAGGTTTGAACGTGCCTTACTATTGAAACTTCCTTCATCTTTTTGTGGAGAGTTGTTCAAATAAACCTCGTTAATATTTAACATAAAAACATCATAACTTTAGTTGATGTTAATTACTGGGCATTCATAAATTAATTAATTCGGAGGGAATAGTCGGTATCAGTTAATAACTTAAAAAAGAAGATATTTATAAATGAATTTTGGATAATACTATACAATGCAATGAAACTTTCTGGTACTATTATAAGAAATAGGATTCCAAACCAACAACGTGTCTAATTTGGCTCCCGAAGACGATGTAACAGATAAAGAAACATGGGGCAGCTACCACCCTCTTTTTTTCAAAATTAATTTTATAAAAGTTTTACTGGTGCGCAGTAGTTCTAGGTTTTGTATGAAATTACAACTAATGAGGAATGTATGATGTGAATTAGACGCCAATACATTTATTAGGATTAAAAAGATAGGATTTCTGCAATCTTACTAAACGAAGCACGTCAGATTGGTCCACTTTTCCATCTCGGTGCCGATGCGAAGTTTTCTTGGTATTTTGCCACTCTTAATTTCCTCCAAGACATTCTGTAAATCAGTTTTAGAATAGTTGGCTATATTGATATTCCTTTCATGTTGTAAGTGTAAACTATAGATAATGGTTATAAATATAAATATTGAGAACCTGTCGTCTTGAGGCGGCATATTAAAAAAATCATGCAATATAAAATATAATTTGTAATTCAAAAAGCCAGTCATAGTTTTATAGAGCGCACTGAGACAAATGTAATAACGTTCTAATGAATTAAAAACACACGTTGGTACTACATTGCAATTGATAGGGATAAATTGCATTCAGTTGCCTTCATTGACTCCAGTTCAACTCGAAGCAAAGAAGTCATGGTTTTGAAGGCCGCCACAAGTAACAAGAAATTTCATGAAGAGAAATGTTTTTCTAGGCGGCGTGTATCACCAATACACAGAATTTATAAGGCAAGAGGATAAAATGCAGAAAGTAAAACCTATTAGGTTCATGACCTTCCTTCAGGCTCCAGGAGGCTGGTGTGTTGAGATACACTGACACGTGAATGTTGAATAGCAATAGAAAAATATCACAGGAATTTGAAACTAACATTTAATTATGTATTCCGGAGCACAAATTTCCTATCAATTTAGTCTCTCAACTCAATAAGTCAGCGTCATTAGAACCAAACATTTAGATATGCATCACGGAGTACAAATAGACCATCAATTTGATAGATTTAGTCAGAAAGTCCACTGAATTTGAATCTAATATTTAAGTATATGGTAAATATTATTGTCCATCAATTTAATCGCCTAACTCAAAAAGTCTGCGGTATTTCAATCTAACATTCAAGAAATCATTAACATGCATAAATATATTTGTAGATCATTTTAAGATTATAAAAACTTAAAACTATAACAAATTTCCGAATTCATTCTAATGCATGCATGAAGTGCTATTATTAAATTCTCGCTCACCTTATTCGCATCACAAGCTAACACGTTTTTATATTACGTTTTGTTTTCTCATATTAAATTCCCAAATTTGCGTTTTTGACGAATCGAATTTGTGCACGGAAAAGAAATAACTTGGAAATTCATAAATTTATGTCGAAAGATTCTATGATTAACATAGATCGAAATTGACAATTATCAATATTGCACGTAACACAACACAATGAAAAAGTAAATTCAAGGCAATAAGTACTTTACCATTTCATTGAACCAGTAAAGATGTCCTGCAGAATAGGGCTAAAATAAGAGAAAAAGGCAATCCGAGCTTGAACAAAATTGTGCAAAAGGTGAAGGCAGAAATAAGAGCAAAAGGTGATCCGATTTTGAACAAAATTCGCCCACTGAATTTGGCAATAGAGTTCGAGACGCCAAAAGTTCGCTATCCCCGCACAGTGAAATATGAGGCGCCATTTTTTAAAGGTCAGAAAAATGAAAGCAATTTTCTACAGCGATGATAGGAGCGCGTGAAATGACTTCTATGAAGACTTGAGCTGAAATATGGCGAGTGGTTACGAGTGGGGTATTGTGTGGTGATTAGTAATGTACGTGAGAGAGGTGGCACGATCGAGTGGGTTATTGAGTGGTGATTATAGTGATCTACGTAGGAGAAGTAGCACGAGTGGGGTATTGAGTGGTGATTAATAATCAAAGTAAGAGAGGTAGCACGAGTGGGGTATTGAGTGGTGAATAATAATCTAAGTAAGAGAGGTAGCCCGAGTGGGGTGAGAGTGAGTCGCCAGTGAGAGCGAGATGAATGCCACACGAGATGAATCTTCAGACACGAGATGAGCACGCCACATCGAGATGAATCTTCATTTGTGGCGCATCAGGACTTGTTTCTAGCATTGATTATGCCGCCCGCGGGTGATGTCTCTGCAAGCATCATGTTGAATGTTGTTCCTACCCACTCCTCAAGTGATGTCTCTGAAGTGCTGCTGCATCTCTAGTGTTGTTTCTACCCACTCCTCAAGCCTGCTCAGATGGCTTCTTCAGGAAGACCAACTGAGTTAGAGTCTCCGCCAACTTCATTTTTTTGCGTTCCCCGCAAATTTGCGATGTTTACTCAATTCAGGGCAACGGAGAAAAGCCTGTTCTACTCACCGAACTTTAATTCCCTTCATTAATTTTCTTATGCAAGGGCATATATAACTTCATTTTGCGAAACTAGTCGGCATGAACTACGACACTACTGTAAAATTTTTTAAACTGCCGTACGAAGTAATAATGACAGGCGAGCGTGAGATGAATGCCAACGGGTATTCAATTTAATAGTGTAAGTTCCTTGGAAATTATCTTATTCAAGATTTATAAGCTTGCCCAAACATAACATGATCAATTATTAGCGTGCAATATAGATATGTAAGAAGTTATTGACTGTAAATATCGAAGAGAGAGCAATTCTGATAACTGGATGTCCTAAAGGATGAGAGCAATTGAATTTCTTCGTCCAATTTCTGAAAAAAAAAGATATATAAATTTCTTAAGCGACAGCTTGGTGACTATACATAAGAGATATCTTCGATAATAATGGGACTTATTTGAATTACTGATGGGTCCTTCCTTGTTACTGAGCGACATTTATCTGCCAAGGTCATTTATAAGCACCCAAAAACTTGAAAAGGAATTTGCCAATTGCGTCACTAGACGGCGATTTAAGAAATTTAATACCAACACTCCGTCTAAGTTTTCTGCTGTATTCCTAATATGTACAGAAATTATTTAAAATATAAGTACTATTTTTACCGCAGAGAGAATTAATAGCGCGATAATACAAAATTTTGTATGTGATGAATATTTTCTACGCGTGTCAGTATTTCGATAGGGACTTGCATAATTCGGAGACATCGACGCCTTATTTCCAAGGCGCTAACGCCTTAGCTCCAAGGCAGGAACGCCTTAGCTTCAAGGCACTAACGCCTTAGCTGAAGGCGCTAACATCTTAGCTCTAAGGCGCTAACGCCCTAGCTGCAAGGCACTAGCGCCCTAGCTGCAAGGCACTAAGGCCCTATCTGCAAGGCACTATCGCCTTAGCTCCAAGGCACTACCGCCTTAGCTCCAAGACATTAACACCTTAGCTCCAAGGCACTAACACCTTATAGCTCCAAGCCACTACCGCCTTAGCTCCAAGGCACTTACACCTTAGCGCCTTAAGTCTTAAATGCTCCAGCATCTCATGAGGTGATGGAGTGACCTCATGATTGCGATGCCCTGCCCGCGGTATCTCAAATGATCGCGCCCGCAGCCTTCATTTATAATCTNTCTCATCCATCGCCACTTAACTCGACTCTTCCAGCCGGGCTCTGCAGCCTTCATACTTAGAGATATACTGGAGCATTCAAATATTGCATGAATTCATATATTATTCTTCGCATGAAAAATTATGAGAAAAACGTAGTTGTCGTTTAGTATTTGCCAGCAGAAATGAGGATTAAATTGTAAAATGAATTTGAATTTATAAAACTTTAGCGATTACTTTTATGACATTTAGTAATCACAACCGACGTGGTTAACGTGCCCTTAATTAAAATTATTTTCAATTATTAGAAGACATTTCGGATTTTTACCTCATAATTTAATTGGACAAAATATAAATATATATATATATCGAGTTATCTGTCCTGCCAGCCAATCGCAGGAGCTGAAGAAAAGAAAAATATAATTTTTCATGTTCGCTTAATCGCGACAGAATAAAAAGTGATAAATTACATTCTAGATTACTGGAAACACATGTCAAAGTTCAGGCTTTTATCATGTATTGAAAATTATCACATATTCATTATATGTTAAATGAGAACGTCTCGGAGACCAGTTCAATCATCAATATAAGAAATTTCATAAAATCCACATACAATCCTTCCTATTGACTGTACTTGTATTCTATATAATATGGCGAATTTACTTTGTGTTTCCTTTGTTTTCTTATTCATGGTGAACATGCGCTTTAAGCAGACCATTATAGTAAGTAATAATAAGTAATAATTAGTAATCATAGGTGATAATCAGTAATAATAGGTAATAATCAGTAATAATATGAAATAATAAGTAATAATAAGTAATAATAGGTAATAATAAGTAATAATAAATAATAATAAGTACACAGCTTTCAAAGCTCTTCACGGTGTCCAAGATACAGTTGCTTGGGCAGTCGTCACCAATAAGTCTTCACCCAAACTGGCTTAGTTAATGTAGCACTTATAAAAAATGCGCGAGAAATTCCAAAATTGTCGGAAAAATACATAATTATAATTCAGTGAATTCCTAAACATCCTAAAGTTAAAATTATATTAGGTATTTGCTGTCGAATAAATAAAGGTATGAGACTAAGTTGTACCTTATATGACTGCACAATAAAATAGCTTTCTGTGTTGTAGATTCTACATCGTTACAACTATACATTGTTGATTTATATGTATTCCTGACACTCTTGCTAACACAATACCACGCATCATAACTCAGCCACTGTTATCGCTGGACTATTCTGAGCATTACATTAAAATTGCACCTGATTTGCATTAACTGCAATCAACAGCACGCCAAACTGCCCAGCCTCAGGCGTGTGGTGTCGTTCACATTCCAGAGCAATTATTGACTTTTGTTTTATTCATCGCCTGGTGAGTCGATGAACAGCATTAATGTGCGCGTACTGCGGTACAGTGTTCTTCATCCGCGGCCCCAATATTTGGAGCCATAATATTTACCGAGACAGTAATCATTTAGGCTGGAACTGCCCTCTTCAGGAATGCTCTTTAATGTCACGTCGTATATCATGTGCTTATAAATACCTCTCAACATTGGCTGTTTATATTACCCATATACCTCACAACATTGGTTGTACACATAACGCACATAACATACAACATTGGCTACCTATATCCCTAACATATAACTAACAACATTGACTGTCTATATCACCTACATATACCTAACAACATTAGCTGTTCATATCACCAAAATATACCTAACAACATTGACTGTCTAGATCACCTTCTTATACTTCATAACATTGTTATGCATAATCATTTTTACATTCAGCGAAGCAAGTATAAAAAACAAAGGAAATAATCAATACGATAGACATGAGCATTGAGCAAATTCATTGACACTGAGAATATTTGATGGAATATTGGCTCAGAGCATTAATCTAATGAAGGCCAGTGCTAACACAAGGAGCAGGATATCATGCTTTCAACTAATCAATGAAAAAAATCGGTAAAAAACAGCAGGGTATTGATTTATTAAAAAATGTAATGTTAAATCTCCCTGGTCTGACCAAAATGCTTGTTTTTCTCTTGTGTACGTTTTATACAATACATATAAGCAGTAGCCACTCAAGTGATAAAGCATGTGCGGTCGATGCAGGATGCATTTTAAAATTATTGCAGGTTATTTGCTAAGCAATCATCAACTTTTTCCCGGCGGAAGTTTATTCTTGAAAAGAAATCTCCACCATGCAGTCGTTAGTCGGTCATAGTCTGAGTTCAATACCTTATTGCCAAAGGCAGAAATTCTGATAAGAACTGGCAAATTTCTTTTAGTCTGAAGTGAACATAACGGTAATGAAAGGTCATTGCTTCAGGTCCCGAGACACGGTCAGCGTTAAACACAGCGCTCGCCGTGAGAGCCGTTGCCTTCGACTTGCAGTTCATTGAAAGGAATACGACAATTTCAAACCTTAATTTCACCCTTGAAAATACGTGAACAACCCTGCATATTAGAGATACGTCGAATTCAGTACAAGTTCGCATTTGAAATGGTTACTCCTTAACGCACAGCTATCAATTGACACCTTTGGTTGCCGGAATGAGACGGATAGGACGACGTCTGTCTAGCAATAAAACTCATCGGTGAAAGCCAGTGCCTAGAAGTCTTGGGCGCCATTAGTTTCAAAAAAATATTTGTAAAGTCATCACATCAGAGTTTTTATTGATATTGTGGAAAAGTATTTATTTTATGCAAATTAGTATGATTTAAATTGGAAAATGAGAAAGTAATTGGATGCAGGTGCTTTGAAATGCTCGATTTGCGTTGTGCCAATGGTTCGATCTCAACGCAGATGAAGTCATTTCTTGAAATTCCAAACGACCATGTGAGTTATTTCTATTAAAATTTTCGAACCCCTCGAATTTTCTTTTTGTTTACGAAAAAATGAGCAAATCAAAAGTTAATCCAGAATTAATGTTCATCAAAAGATCAAACGAAATTTATTTATCACTTGTAAACTTTAGATCGGCGGATACTGATTAACATATGCAGGCCACTGTACGATGTTGAGTTTTGTACATACGCTGTGCTTTTCTATGCACGTTTTAGGCGTATTTAATTTGTTATAAATTACCTGAGGTAGGTTCGGGTGCCGTGAATAAACGAGGATAAATGGGGCGCCAGTTAAGTACAGATTAGATACTTATGCTTAGTGAGAATATATCGGCTTACAGTTTAGGATAATCAGATTATAAGTTGGAGCTTTAACACGGAAGTCTTCGGCGTCCAGTTGAAGTATGGATAAGTCTAGAGTACAATTTCTACTCTGACATTAATTTAGGGTTACTGTCCTGATGGATACGGACAGGAGTAAGAGCTTACACACGACTGTTCTCGGCCCAAGACTGAGGTTTCCGCGTCTGGGCAGAGCTCATATAGCTTCGCTAATTGACTTCACCAAGGGAGTGACTTGATAAACAGGAAAGGCTAATACAAAGAAATGCTTATGAACATATCGCAGGTGAAGGAGATTATCTTTCAACAAGGAAGATATGAATGAGGAAATATCCAGGGACGAATGGTATCAACATTGTCCCCTGACACCACGCAACGTACTTATATAACCGCGCAATATAACCGCGTCCACATGCACGGCAGAGAAGAAATGTGGAAGAGTTTTTGGCAAGACCCATGCGATTAATGTGGTAGATTGCAATTACTGGCACTAGAACACGTTACTCATGATAATGAATCTTTAGGCTGTACTATGAGACGCTAATATCAATAATAATGGTCCTTGCTTGCTTAAAATTTTAGGTAGCTGGTTAACTAAGCGAACAAAAGAAATTAAATTGCTTGGAAATAAATAACGATTAATACCTAAAGTTTACTGGACATATATTGTGGTACTTTCTCTTAATGAATAAATTTCATTTACAAAGAAATATCTGTAGTGAGTGACAGAGAGCGCATTTTCTCGTCGACGAAAACATGAAGTCACGGACGGACAGACAGACGGACAGACGGACAGACGGACAACGCGAGCACTATAGTGCATTTTTTCATAAATGAGAAAATGCGCTAGAAAGGTAGTGCAACAAAGTGGCATTTTAATCTAATGTATGGTGTTCATCACGAATAATTTGAAAAAATTTTCATTTTCGGTCAAACTACTTGTACATACCCATAAATGTATAATTATCGATAATAAAATCACATTCCACCTACATTATTTTCGAGGGAATTAAGACGAATTTAGTAACTGCTGAATGATCCAGTGATGTTCATTCATACTAATCATTTTCATACACTGACATTAGTTCCGTTTCTAACTGCTTGCTAAAAAATCCCCCTAAATAACAGGAAAATTCAAATACTAGACGAAAGCATGGCCGAAACTGGCATTAAGAACTCAGACGAAAATGCTTGTAAAAAATTTGAATTAGACCTGCATGAATGGGACATGTTACGACCAAGTGTTGACCAACAAACTAGACTTTTCGTTATACCTTTGAGAGACTTCATGAGCTTCAAATTGTAAGTGTAGCGCCCGTCGTCTTGCCAAACATCTGACGCCAATGTTTGGTGCTTCAAAAGCAAGAAAGACTCAAGGGTTTACGCATCAAATGAGAGGCGCGTCGTTCTTCTCATATTC